>NC_046167.1:22967963-23177043 GCF_011064425.1 Rattus rattus
CTCCCCTAATTACTCTCCACTCTATTTTCTGAGACATAATATCTCACTGAACCCAGAGCTCACTCACAGATTTGGTAAGTCTGGCTGGTCAGTAAGTGCCATGATCCTCCTGCCTCTGCTCTAATCAACACCGCACTGAGGTTATAGACATGTGCCACCACCACCAGTGCTCAGCTTCTCATGTGGGTGCTGGGGGACCCAGACTCAGGTCCTCATGTTTAACAACAGGCACTGGGCTGACTGAGCCCATCTCCAATCTCCTCAGCCTCTTTGCACACAGCTTAGTTCCAGGGAAACAGAGGTCAATCCTGGACACTGGGGCTGAGGTCTTACTGGGAATCCTCACATCTCATCTGTGCCCTGTGGCATCAAAGTGAAGCAGCTCTGCTGAGCCCTGCCCTGATCTCCTTGGGCGCAGCTCACAGCAGGCCAGGCCTGGGGGGAGGCAGCTCGGATCTCTTGGATTATTTATAAGATAGGTTCAGTGCAGCCCGTCTAAGCAATCTAAGCTCCCCTTCAAGGCCTGGCAGTCAGCCAGGGATGCACTCAGCCTGCCCTGCATACCCAGCCGTGATTGCAGTGGTGGGAGAAACCAGGGAACCCTCCCTCGTTTTGAAGAAGCTTTTTTCAAGCTGTATGCTCAATCAAACTGTGCCTGGCACCCCTGTGCCTGAAAATCTGGGACACACGGGAATGTTTCAGTGGGAAATCCTTCCAGCCAGCAGCTTCTGTCACTAAGTAATGGCTCTCATGCTCATGACGGTTAATGTCAGCAGCGCCGGGCATTCTCTAAGTTTGATGCAAAGCTTATGTGGGTCATTTTCACCCCTGAACCCCCAACCCTACCCTCCCCCTCCCCTCCGTCCCCTCCTCTCCCTCCCCTCCCCCTTCCCCCTCCCGGGTCTCATGGAATCCAGACTGGCCTCAGGTTTGTTAGGAACTGGAGGATGACCTTTTATCTGGACACACCCTGGAGAAAGTGGGGAATAAGAAGCTGGGCTGGAGCGAGAACGCAGCGATGAAGAGCACGTCGCTCTTGCAGAGGAACCTGGTTTGATTCCTAGCACCCACATGGTGGCTTCAAATCGTCTATAACTCCAGCCCCAAAGGATCCGAAGCCTTCCTCTGACCTTCAACCTACATAACCAGGCAGGAACATGGTGAATGTATATACTCACAGGCAATGCACTCAGACACATAACTGATTAACTAACTAAATAAATCTGTAACTTAAAAAAAAGAAGGAAAAATAAATAAAAGCTGTGGGGGGTGGGGTGGGGAGGGCTTGGAATATGGCTTCTTCTGCAAGCTTGAGCACCTGAATTCCATCTCCAAAACCCATGCAGGAGCTGGACACCATGGTGCAAACTTGTAGTTCCAGTGGCAGAGAGGCTGAGACAGGCAGATCCCTGGGGCCCTATCGCTAGCTTCTACTGAATGAGTTCCAGGTAAGACCTTGTCTCAGAAAAGAACCCGTAGCCAGCTCTTCAGGAACAACAGCAGAGGTCACCTTCTGGCCTCTGCACGTACACACATGTTTACCATGTCCACCTATGACCCCTCCCACGACTATGGGGACATTTTGTTCAGGGGGCCAGGACTTTCACCTGACAGTTTGATCTAATGTGGCAGCTGAGGTAGACGCTGTCTCAGAAAGGCCAGTCTGTCAGGGAGGGCAGGACAAAGCAGACGTGGGGTCCCTGCTGGCATTCGGCTCAGCCACTCAAAATCTTCACCTCATTTCTCCTTCATCCGCCCTCACCTGGGGTGGGGAGCAGAGCTATGCCCACTTAAAGGCAGAGAGAGCTGACTCCACAGCCCAGGTCCAGCGTCGAGCCAGGGTGTTAGCGTCAAAGGCTTTTCCCAAGCCCCAGGCAAGGAGGAGGGATGAGTCATGCCTTCCTACTCAGGAGAAGGAACAGAACCAAATGCCTCCTTCGCCACTGAGTCAGGGCTCGGAAGTGCCATTTTTAGACGTCTCAGGAGGCTCCGAGTTGGTGAATCAGAATACCCAGTACCGAGCTAGACTTTACAGAAGCCTGAGTCCAAGAGGCGGAGTCTGGCGCACTGAGCACACACAATTAGACGGGCACTGCCTACACAGAACCGCTGGGCTCGCGGACCTCCTTCAGGGAGGGTTAACCCTGCTTCTAAGGGATTAGTGTGCTGCGCTCCCCCGAAGGGATGCAGGGGAGAGGAGTGGGGGTGGGGTGGGGGTGGAACAGGGTTCAGGCTACATTGGAGAATGTAGGGTTGGTATCCTGGCTACAGTGGGAGGTTCATAATGTGAAGTTGCCTCAAGTTGTCACCAAGTCACTTGTGTAGTGTATCTCGGGGTTCTTTGAGAACAACAGAAACTCCTCAGAGTTTCTTGCAGCAGGGGTCCTAGGACACCAGCATGGGATACATAGAGTATGTGGCCGAGACTCATAAGGGTCTGGGTGGAGAAATGGTTAGCCTGCCCTTCCCTTCCCCTTCCCTTCCCTTCCCTTCCCTTCCCTTCCCTTCCCTTCCTTCCTTCCCTTCCCTTCCTTCCCTTCCTTCCCTTCCTTCCCTTCCCTTTCTCTCTCTCTCTCTCTCTCTCTCTCTCTCTCTCTCTCTCTCTCTCTCTCTCTCCCTCCATGTGTGTCTTTACTGTTTGTTAGCATCTCTGTTGAGCAATAACCAACCACAGCCACTTGTGCCCACCCAAGGGCTAAGGCCAGGAAAGTTAGATTCCTTGGGAAATTCTAGTTTGAGGCATCCATAGTGTCCATACTCAAGAGCCCTTAACTCAAGTTAAGAGACAAACATGCATACATCTTTGGAACATCTTCATTCCTCCTGGGTTACAGAACTACAGCAGGCTTAGGGCCCTTAGCACTAGAGACATGACTAGCTCTGTGGTGACAAATGCCTCCAGCCACCTGAGGGCATGCAGCCCCCACTTGCCTAAACCCCTGTGTTCAGCTATGAGTATGGCCTAGGGACCAAGGGCATGGTATCAACACTGGCTTATGTGCCATAACAAGGCAAGGAAACTCTGCTCTGCAACTGGGCTAGGACCAACCAAGGCTCCGGAAGGAGGAACTCACTTGCAACTGGGTCATGGATGGTAGAGAGAGGGCGGCATAAACGTGAAACACCCTCCAGGAGACAACAATGAACTCTCCATGGTGTCCCATTTCTGAGTATACACCCTGAAGAATTAAAAGCTGGGTCTCCAAAGATGCCTGCTTACCTCTCCATTCCCAGCATGTGGAAAACAGCCAGGAGGTGGAGGCTGGGCAAGCATCCGAGAGAGAGGAATAAACAGAACACGCTGGGTACACACACGACAAAGACTCAGCTTTAAAGGTAGCGAGGATGGGCTGGGAAAATGGCTTAACAGGTAAGAGCTCTGACATACAAGCGTGAGGATCTGAATTCAAATCCCCAAAATCCGTGTCAAGAGATTCTATAACCCCAGGGTAGTAGTAGAGGGGCAGAGGCAAGAGGATTCCTGGGGCTTACTGGCTACCAGCCTAACTCCATGTTCAGTGAGACAGCCTGCCTCACGGGGGCGTAAATCAGTGATAGCACGGGGCCTCCTACATCCTCCTCTGGCCCCCGTGCATGCAAGGGCCCGGCACACATATGCACCACATATACATGCAAACAAACAAATAAAAAATCGCAAGAATTTTAAAAATAGGAAGAAAATGGTGGCTGTCATGTGGATGAGCCTTGAGGCACTGTGCCAAGTGCAATGTTACACAAAGGCCAATGCCTGCCTAATGACTCCCTGTGTAAAGCCCCTAGAATAGTCAAATACACAGAGGCAGGATGTAGACCCTGGTTGCCAGGACATAGGAAGGAGTTGGTGCTTCGAAGAGGTGGGGCCGCAGTTTGGGAGGATGAAATGTTCTGCAGACAGGTGGTGATGATGGCGGCTGGGTGGACAATCCTGTTCATCCTAAATGTACTGTGAAAATGGTCAAGATAACGGAAGAGGAGGGAGAAAGGAGGGGGGAGGGGTGGGAAAGGGGGAGGGGAGAGGAGGGGGGGAGAGGGGAGAGGAAGAGGGAGGGGGAGAGGAGGAAGGGGAGAGGAGGGAGGGAGAGGAAGGCAAAAGGGAGACCCCATGTGTTGGGACTCCGTCAGCAGAGGGCAGGCACATCCTCCTCTATGGACACAGTCTTCCTTGGTGACCCATGGGAACAGCTCGGGTTGCCTGAGATTCTTGATATGTGAACAACATAGTCCAGTAAAGCCTTGTGCTCTCTGAGTGGCAGACCCATCCCCAGCAATAGGGAGGTAAACGCAACAGAATCAGTGGTTCAGGTTATCCTCAGCTACACATGGCCATCCTGGGCTACTTGGTGGGGTGTCTCACCACAGACAAGGATGGCCCTCTTTCCACAAGATTGGGGATTCTAGAGGTGCAGGGTGGTCTTGGGTGAGGACTTCCCAGCTGTCCAACTTGGAGACATTCATGCAAGGGAG
This sequence comes from Rattus rattus, assembly GCF_011064425.1. Classification (NCBI taxonomy): domain Eukaryota; kingdom Metazoa; phylum Chordata; class Mammalia; order Rodentia; family Muridae; genus Rattus; species Rattus rattus. The sequence goes on from NC_046167.1 coordinate 22,972,428, forward strand.
TGGAAGGGCCACTCTCTAGTGCTCACAAGAGGACTGGGGCACAGTGAGCACAGCTCCCTCTGGCGCTGCAGTCAGCCAGAGCCCAGGATGACAGGCAGCAGTGGAACCAGCGCTTCGGATTCCTCTGTAGACAGGTACACCAGTCCTCGGCTGCTGTCTGGGACCAGACCAGGTTCAAAAGCCCCAAGGGGCTTTCTAGCCAAACCTATTTATGCAGGAAAAATCAGGACTGAAGCTGGCCAGGAAGTGATGGAAAGAGTTGTCCTTCCTTTCAACTCAGTCACCTGAGCACCTGTGGGGGGAGGGTGGATGGCTGGTGTGGTCCGGCCGAAACACGTGGCAGGATCTGCCAGCGGAACCCAAGACAAGTGTGTAATATGCGTGCAAGCGGATGGGAGAGAAGCCAAGGCACTGCCTTCTCCCACACCGTGAGCTCAGCATCCCCTGGGACTGAGCCACCTGTACCGTAGCAAACCCATCTTCCATGCGCAAGAGATTCCTTAATGCAGCGTTCCTGCTGTTCTTTCCGTGGCCGGCTCCCGTCTTTGTCTGCTTCTGGCTTCCTGGATCTCAGGCGCTCGCTCCCGAGCTGTACCACCTGTGACGAGGGAAGGATTTTCACTTTCAGCTACAGCACCAGGAAGTGGAATCTACCAGCATCTCTACCCTCGCCGCCGCCGCCGCTTGCTGCTTCCGTTCCGTCCTGCAAGTTAATCTCGAATCACATCAAGCGTGCAATTGTTTGCTTCCTAAGAGGTGCCCTCCTCTTTGGAGCTGTGCGTTTGAGGGGCAGAGAACAACTTAATTACGACAAGGCACGTAGCAGCCTCGTTTTTAAAAGTATGGTAGCTGATCTCTTTTTTCTCCTTATTCTATATTATTTACTCAGCTGATGAGCGCTAATGAGCACCTGGAGAGTAATTCAGCGGAACGTTGGAGAATTCATGGCCCAGTAAATGGGAAAACGAATCTGTCGGCACTTGAGATAGATTGAGCTCAGGTGGCCTCTCTCCAGGAAACACACCTGACACCTCAGGCGCACAGAACTCCACATGGGTGTGGAGCTGCGGATCTGCTACTCCTGGCGCCTGGTCTGTGGGTGAGGGTGACAGTTTATACGGATTGTCAACTTGACAGCATCTAGAGTTACCTCTGGATCCATCGGTGTGTGTTTGGTTGGGGGGAGTTTCTACACTGGCAAGCCAAGGTGGGACGTCCCACACTAAATGTGGACAGAGCACCATTTCATGGGCTGAGGACCCAGACTAGCTAAAAGGGAGAAAGTGACCCAAGCACCACCGTTCATCTCTCTGCTTCCTGATGGCGGCACAAGCCACCTCAAGCTTCTACCCCTAAGCCTTCCCCACCACCATAGACAGGACCCTCAAACTCCGAGTCACAATAAGTCCTTTCTTAATAAACTTTTTATAAAGATTTATTTGTTTATTATATGAGTACACTGTAGCTGTCTTCAGACACACCAGAAGAGGGCATCGGATTCCATTTACAGATGGTTGTGAGCCACCATGTGGTTGCTAGGATTTGAACTCAGGACCTCTGGAAAAGCAGTCGGTGCTCTTAACCACTGAGCCATCTCTCCAGCTCAAGTCCTTTCTTCTTAAGTCACTGTCTTAGTGAGGGTTTATATTCCTATGAGAAACATCATGACCAAAGGGCAGGCTGGAGAGGAAACGGTTTATTGGCTTACACTTCCACATTGCTGTTCATCATTGGAGGAAGGCATGACAGGAACTCAACAGGGTAGGAGCCAGGAGTCAGGAGTTGATGGATGCCATGGAGGGTGCAGCTTACCTGGTTTGTCCGTTAAGACTTGTTCTGTCTGCTTTCTTATAGACCCCAGGACTATCGGTCCAGGGATGGCACCACCCACAATAGGCTAGGTCCTTCCCCATTGATCACTGATTGAGAAAATGCCTTACAGCTGGATCTCATGGAGGCGTCTCCTCAACAAAGCCTCCTTCGTCTCTGATGGCTCTAACTTGTGTCAAGTTGACACACAAACCCAGCCAGCACAGTTACTTCTGTCAAATACTGAACTTGGGCGTGGGAGGGCATAGCATGAACTCTCCCTGTTGGTTCTCCCAATAAATATATGATGGCAGAGATTTTCATGAGAAAAATCTTCATGCCTTTTTTGCAAAGGAGGGAAGAGCCGAAGCCTGTGTCTTCTGAATCAACTACTTCCGGCCTGTGGACCGTAGCCATTTCCCAGTTCCGTGTGTGGGTTCAGTGTCACAAAAGATTTTCAGCAGCCCCCCTCCAGGAGGCTACTGGGTAGATGTTTAAGGAGGACATCCGAGGTTGACAGAGCCTGGGGAAAATCACAGGAGGGAGGGGCAAGAGTCACTCACGGAAGCTGGGGGACAAGTTGTTATGTATTTCATGAGGCAGGAAGAATAAGAATTCAGCTTTGCACCTCAAGTGTGGGCCGACTCAAACTGGAACCCCAATTGTAGGTAAGACCACATGGCCAATCAGTCTCCTTTTGATTGATTGATTGAGACTACCTTACTATAGCTCAGGCAGACCCAAACTTGTCATGCCCTGTTCCTCAGACTCTGGAGTACTGAGATTATAGCCATAAGCCACCATGTTTGTGGAATCTCCCTCCATTTACAGAGGGTGTTCTGCCTGACTAGATCAGATAACATGCCCCACCCCGAGATTCCTTCTAGAGTCTCTCTGAGCCCCAAGGCTAAGCTGCTCTCAGTGGAGTTGCATCCAGGCCTCCGACGTCTAACAGCAAAGACACTGGACCGTCAGTGGGACCCAGCTCAGTGGGACACAGTTTTAGCCAGTGGCTTTGAGAAGGCCAATCACTGCATATGAACGTTCATGTATGCTGATATGCATGCACACATCAATGTATATATGAGTCCTGTGTATGCACGTATATGTGTGTCTTAAATCCCATGCAGGTCCCTCTCAGGAAGTGTGTTTTGCAGCAAGTATCTGACATGAGTCTTGGAGTACACAAATCAACTTTAAAGGTGCGGCCAGCCTACAGAGAAGGGCGGCTTCCAGTGAATGATGATCGAAGAAATCTCAGAGACCTCAGAGCAGGGGTCGTTGAGTTGAGGAGGAGGGAACCTGACCTCAGTAGCTATGAACCTGACCTCAGCAGCTATGTGGCTTTATGTCAGGGTGTTGGGGCTCAAGGACCACACTGTGGCCCTGAGAACAAAGCCATCATCCTCTAAATGGGATGAGTGCCAGGGAGTTAAAATCTGCACTTGGGGCAGTCACCTGAGCACAGTGACATAACACCTGGACATCAGAATTCAGCATCCTGGGAATCTTTGAGACAGAGTTCTTTTTTTTTTTTTTTTAAGATTTATTTATTTATTATATATAATTACACTGTAGCTGTCTTCAGACACACAAGAAGAGGGCATCAGATCTCATTACAGATGGTTGTGAGCCACCATGTGGTTGCTGGGATTTGAACTAAGGACCTCTGGAAGAGCAGTCAGTGCTCTTAACTGCTGAGCCATCTCCCCAGCCCGAGACACAGTTCTTGCTGGGTTAATAATATTGTTTTCTGTCAGAGATAGCCACTGACATCACAAAGCCATTGAGGAATGTCTGTGCTGGGCCCTGTGGATGGGTCTTCTCAGGTTCCTGACCTGGCAGGGCTGGGCCTGACTTGTGTCACAGCTTTACTGGGTCTGATGCATCCATCAGACATCTTCAGCTCTACTTTGAGAGGTACCAAGCCACCTCAGGAAGCCTGGAGGAACCCGGACACTGGAATGCTGTTGGTGTAAGAGTGTCTGAGGTGGGGGCTGGCCTCTGATGCTGTGCTTCTGGGACATGTAAATGTGGCCCCACCAGGACCAATAGTTTCAGACCCCTTGAGAGTGGGCCCAACACCCAATAGTGTCAAGTGTCCTCTGGAGATTATACACCGAGCCACAGGCAGAACTAGGTTTAGGAACAGCTTTGGAGAACTGCTGGCCCTGGAAACAGTGCCTTGAGGGGACACACAGCTCTTTGCCCAGCACTGGATGTGCTGCTAGCCTGTGTGTGTGTGTATGTGTGTGTGTGTGTGCGCGCGCGTGTGTGTCCATGTGCGTGTGTGTGAGTGCGCATGCGCGCGCGCATGTATGCATCAGAACAGATTTGTGGGATACCACATTGTCATATTGGACAACGGTATTAATTGGCATTACAGTTAGAGTATCATCTTTGCAGGGTACTTCTTAAAGTCAACTCAGCAGAGACCTGGGGATGAAACTCCAGGTGATTCGAGTCCGGGCAAAAAGCCAAAAGCCCCAGGTGCAGATTCGAAGTGCCAAGCACTGATCCCCTGTAGAGGACATTGCCGGCTTTGTTCTCAGGTGCACAGCTGTGGTCCCTGGGCCCTGACGCTCTGCCGTGAAACTTTCCAACTCAACAACCCACCCCGTACTTAGTTCTAAGCAACAGGTCCCCAGTTCCTTGTTAATGAACGGACAGGCATCTTTTGTATAAATGCTACCCCAGTGAGGGTCGTGACAGTTGAGGGTAGAGTGGAGGGAGATTGAGTCCTACTCAGATCTGAGCAGAGTTGGGAACCCTGCTGAAAAAAGGAGAAATGGCTTTAGAACAGCAGGGCTGAGACACCCATAGGCACAGCAAGAATGCTACATTTCTATACCATATATAGAATTACAGAGTGGTGGTAAGGAGTTATTGCTGAAGACTGTACTATTTTTCTCATTGACTAGGAAGAAGTCAAGCTGGTGCCTAACGAGAGTTTCCATCTCTGCTGACTGGTGTTCACGGTACCGAAAGGTATGCGGCGCCCTACCAGAGAAGAAAGGTAAACACTAACCAGCGACGAACCCTGCCATCTACAGCAGTGACCTGCCTGTGACACGTGCAATAGTAGAAAAAAAATGTGAGAATAGCCCATCGTTATCTGGTTGTATTTAAGGCGTATTCCATGAGGTGGAACCCCTGCCTGGCACTGTTCAGGTAGCGAGAATCTGAGACTAAGGGAACCTGAGGGAAAACTGAGTACTATTGTCCTGCTAAAGGAACACAGACTGAAATCACCCCTCGGGACATGCTGCTGTGCTCGTAAGTCAGTGTCTTCCTCAGGCATGCCCAGAGGAGCCTCCTCCTCCTCCTGCAGCAGATGGGAACCAATACGGGGGACTCGAAATTCGGCAATGCGCAGGGAGTGAGAGACTTTGGAGCTCTCTGTCCTAAATGGTATGTCTCCACCAAACTCCCCCCCTCAGGGCTCGGAGAACCCTACAGAACATTCCGAACTAGAGATGGATGACACCGAGGAAAGAGTTCCAGACACAACAGGACTGAAGTGCATAGGAACTCACAGAGACTAGGGCTGAGGGGAAACCGGACATGAGCTCCCACCCCTAACCAAGAAGTGATCTCCAATTGACAGTCATTTCCAAGGGAAAGATTAGTTTGCTCCAATGCATCTTACTGGGCATACATACCAGGCTTAAGGGTAAACCCCATGCCACAGCCAACACAAAACAAACTCAATGGTATTTTTGTGGAGGTTTTTTTTGTGCTTTTGGTTTTTTTGGTCCCATATTACCTGGTTTGGATTTTTTCTTCTTCTTCTTCTTCTTCTTCTTCTTCTTCTTCTTCTTCTTCTTCTTCTTCTTCTTCTTCTTCTTCTTCTTCTTCTTCTTCTTCTTCTTCTTCCTCCTCCTTCTTCCTCCTCCTCCCCTCCTCCTCCTCCTCCCCCTCCTCCTCTTAAACCAATCTTTTGCTTGTATATTATGGTTTCCAATTTTGTGGGGTTTGTGGGTTTTGCATTTCTTGGTTTTTGCTTGATTGTTTGTTTGTTGTTGTTTCAAAGACAGGGGTTTCTCTGTGCAGTCCTGGCTGTCCTGGACAAGGCTGGCCTTGAACTCAGAAATCCACCTGCCTCTGCCTCCTGAGTGCTGGGATTGTTTGGTTTTGCCTGTTTGTTTTCTAAAGGGAGAAAGAAAGATGTGTGATTGGATGAGTGGGGGTGCAGAGAGCCTAGGAGGGAAAACCTGTGATTTGAGTAGATTGCATGAAATGATTTATTTTCAACTTAAAAATAAGAACGAATTATGTATATGTAAATATATCACATATCTCTACCTGTCTACCTGTCTGTCTGTCGGTCTATCTATCTCTATATATTCACATTCGTGAACAGTAGGGTTTCCGGCAGCCTCTGAAGAGCCCTCACCAAGTTTCTCCTACAAGCACCAGGAGGAAAAGAATGAATCTGACTCAAGAGCGAGCTCCGGTATCTTTGCCTTTTAAACAAGAACACAAAAGAGATCCTCCCACCTTCTCTTGCGGCAAACAAAGGGACCTCCCTTGAGTGCTTTAGGGTGTGGATGGAGCGCCCCCTGGTGGTGATTGGTCCTACACTGCACCATCCGTACGCGGACCTATAGAAATCAAGTCCTTTTAAGGATTCTCCAGTTTCTATACACACCAGAGACTTCAATGTGTTTCCAGTGTTGGAAAAGAAAAAATTAAAACAATACAAACTGTCCTTGGCTGGTGCTGTAGGAGGGGAATAACTCAGTGGTATAATATGCTTGCCTAGCGTTCATGAAGCCCTGGGTTGAGTCCCCAGGTCCACAAACAGTTTGCAGGTCTATAATTGTACACTCAGGATTTGGAAGCAGGAGGATTTGAAGTTCAAAGTCATGCTCAATTACACAGTGAGTTCGAATCCAGTCTGGGACCCATGAAACCTTTTCTGGAAACAAAAACAAAAACAAACAAACAAACAAACAAAAAACCAACCAATTAAATAAACAAAACCCAGCAACATTAAAAAAAAAAAAAAGAAAAAGAAAAGAAAGAAAGAAAAAAAAAAAGAGAAGGGGTTGGGGATTTAGCTCAGTGGTAGAGCGCTTGCCTAGCAAGTGCAAGGCCCTGGGTTCGGTCCCCAGCTCCGAAAAAAAGAAAAGAAAGAAAAAAAGGAACCTATATTATACCAATGCATGTTGGCATTACTGTATTTCAGCCTGCCAAATCAAATGCGATCTTTTGAAATTAATTTCACCAGCATTTTCTGTGTGTTGCTGGGATGACCACAGTTGCACACAGGGCTTGCTTGTGCTGTTTATATCACAGTACAGAGTTTAATCCCACTGAGCCTCATTACAAGCTATGGACTTAATGAAAAAAAAATGGGTCTTTGGTTATTTGGTCAAGGTGGGGCAAATAGAGTCAAAGAGAGGGGAAGCGAGAGGCTGGACCCTTTTGGTCTCTCTCTCTCTCTCTCTGCCATTATCAAGAATAAATCTGTTTTCTTGGAGTCCTGACCTGAGGTTAGGGAGAGGCCCTGAGGCACTGAGGCAGAGCAGATTCTGGAAATTTCCAAAGCATGAAGGAGCAGTGTGGCGGCGTGGGGTCACCCAATACCTGACGCGTGGGTCGTTTGCTTTGCTGTGTGTCTGGCAGTCAGTATAGACGCCATGCTGTGGGTTGCACTGCAGATCACTCTGGCTGGGTGGTCCCTTGGTATCAAGGTGGCCACTGTGCTGGGGGACCTATTCCCTGAAAGAGAGTTCCGGACCCTCACAGGCCCTTCAAGGACTCTTTATTGTTCTGTTGTTGCCTCTGGAGACGAGCCCACCTCCTTGTGTGTCTGGAAGGAAGAGTAAGACCCCGTTTTCCCCGATTCTGAAAATGACTGCTCCATTTGTCAATGTCTTCGATGCTGTTAACCCGTTATTGTTTCCTTGGCCTCAGTTGAATGGCCTGACACCGCAGGCCTCTGAGTGGGCTGTCTGGACTTTAGAACCTCATGCTCATTAACTGTGACACTCCTCTGTATATGGAGAAAATATTGCATCTACTTATTCTCGTCAAGAATACCATCAAATCTGTATTTCAACTCGACAGGATCTAAAGCAGCCCGGGAGACAAAGCTTTGGGTATGTCTGTGAGGAAATCTCTAGGCTGGGATAACTGGGTTAACTGGGTTGATCAATTATTGTCCTAAATGTGGGCAGTACCATTGCTTGGGTTGGAATCCCACGCTGCCTGAGAGTGAGAGCACAAGCCGGGGAACATGAGGGTTTATTTCCTCCTACAGCTCAAAGGGATTCAGTCCATGGTGGTGGGGAGTCACCGCCACAGGAACAGGAGGCAGCGGTCATACTGTACCCACCAGTTAGGAAGCAGACAGAGAACAAGGGGTAAAGCCTAAACTCCAAGCCCTGCCCCCAGTTTAATTTACTTCCTCCAGTGAGGCTCCGCCCCTTAAAGGTTCCCATACCGCCACCCGCTGGGACTAAGTGTTGAAATAAATGAGCCTAAAGGAGAATTTCATATTCTAACCACAACACCGTGGATGCCTCACGCGCTAGGAGAAGATGGTATATGGCTGATTTCTCTGGGGATTCTAATCAAAAACAAGTAAACAGTGCGGTTAAGTTATGACGGTGCCAATGTAAACCAGTGTGTGGCAGGGCGCAGGCGGCCAGCCTCTGTGAGGAGTTGGGTATTTGAACCAAGGAGTTGGAAGTTCAGAGGCTTTGCTATGGGGCAAAGTGGTGTGTTTGAGGAAGGGATGCAGCAGTATGGATGGAGAAGGACTGAGTGGTAGGAGGTGAAGTCTGAGGTGGGTGGGTAACTATCTATGCTAGGCAATTACTCTGTGAGTGTCCTAGGAGCTGAAGCCAGGGGGATCCTTGGGCTGCTGAGAGGAGCAGGGAACTGGAGACCCATTAAAGACGTGGATGTGCTGAGCGTGGGTGAGTAGTCTCTGGAGATCTAGGGACCAGAGCTTGCCCAAGGCCAAGGGGAAACAGGCTCAGGATGCCTCAGGTTTCTGAGTGGTTAAGGATACTGGCGGAAATACTGCTTTTGTGGGGAGGGGTGCAGGAGCAGGAGTGGGGGAGGGCCCTATGTTAGATGTATTCAAACAGGCCTGTCAGGAAGTAGTTCAACAGCTGGCAGCCGGAGGACCAGCAAAACTGCTGACACTGGAGCACCTTCCAACACCTGTTCTGGACATATTGATTGCTGTTAGTAGTTTTATTGCTGCAACAAAAAGCAAGTTGGGGAGAATGTATTCAGCTTACACTTCCACATTGCTGTTCACCGTCGAGGGAAATCCGAGCAGAAACCTGGGGAGGCAGGAGCTGATGCAGACTGTGGAGGGGTGCTGCTTACTACCTCGCTTCCCCTGGCTTGCTCAGCTTGATTTCTATAGAAAGAACCCAGGACCACCAGTCCAGGATCGCACTCCCTGCAATGGCTGGATCCTCTCCAACAAATCACCAATTTAAAAAAAAAATAAAAATGCCTCAGAGCTAGATCGTATAGAAGCACTTTCTCAGTTGAGGAACCCTCCTTTTGGATGACTTTAGTTTGTGTGTCAAGTTGACGTGAGACTAGCCAGCCCAGTTATCCTTCTTTCTTAATGGTCCTGATTGTGATCAAAGCCCCTGGTGGCCCTACGTGGTCTGTCATGGTTTGAATATGCATGACCCAGGGAGTGGCAATATTAGAAGATGTGGCCTTGTTGGAGTAGGTGTGTCACTGTGGGTGTGGACTTTAAGACCCTCACCCTAGCTGCCTGGAAGTCAGTCTTCTGCTAACAGCCTTCAGATGAAGATGGAGAACTCTCAGCTCCTCCTGCACCATGCCTGCCTGGATGCTGCCATGTTCCTACCTTGATGATAATGGATTGAACCTCTGAACCTGTAAGCCAGCCCCAATTAAATGTTGTCCTTATAAGAGTTGCTTTGGTCATGGTGTCTGTTTACAGCAGTGAAACTCTAAGACATGGTCCAAGAGTCCATTTTCTTTGACAAGAGATCAGCCAATGAGACGTTCAGTTTGGGTGCAATTCTTAGTTCAAAAACCATGTATAAAGTTGCTCTCCCTCTGGATTTTGTAACGAATACTTAGGCTGCTGCAGCATCTTTGAGAAGCTGACCAGTTGATGGCAGGGACATGGAAGGGTCTTTGAGGACATCACTGGCCTCTACCTTCTGCAGCCAGAAGACACAATGTGCGGCTGCCCACCCAGGTGTAGGCTGAGGGTTTTCAGGTTGAGGCCTTCATGACCATGGAGTTATAAGCCCCATGATTAAGTATAATCACAGGTATGAACCTGGGAAGACTGCCTAGAAAGACAGTGCAAACACAGAGGGTCCTGTAAGGATTAGGGGTGATGGAGAGAGGCCAACAGTGGACCCTGGAGGAAGGTAAATGTTAAGCTGACAGAGTCTGAGGATTTGGTGCACCAAGCTGCTTCCATCCATGTGGGTCCTCAAACTTTACCATGTTCACCTGTTCTGTGGGAAAACTTGGAAGCGTAGGACCCATCTACCCACTCATCGCTTCTAGGAAGCCTCTTTACAATTGCTTGGCCTGGGTAAGATGCCTAACCCCGTCAGTGGGTCGAAGTCCAGTCTCCATTGAACAGGTGCTGGGTAAGAACAGTTCCATTCAGACCCTGGGACAGACAGGAACTCAGCTTGTTGCTTTGGACAGTTGCAGGAGGCCGGTTAACGTACTTGCGAGGACTCTAAGGGCGGTGATGGCTTTTGCACTGGCGTGGCTAAGGACTCTGTGCTGTCTTTTGCTGTGGTTCTCCAAATCCTGTTAGACACTGTGCCCTGTCTTCAAGATGGTTGTCCTTAGTCTCTGCCATCCTCTTATCTTCCCTTAGACCCTTAGATGAAGGAGGCAATTTCCAGAGAGTTATGAGGGGAGGCAGGTGCTTCAAAAAGCTCCCACACTGTCTCCTTCTCCGGCAGGTGGTTGTAGGCTCGCTCCGAGGCAACCATAGTAGTCAGGGGAACGCAGTGATCAAATGGCCTGAGAACCCGAGAATAGAGACCAGACAGTTGCTCAAAGACCTTGAGTACTGCTGGCTGGGGTGTGAGTGAGGGAGGGGGTCTCCAAATGTTAACCATGACTGCTGAACAAGACCAGGAAGTAGGTGCTCTTAAAATCTTATTTAAAAAAAAAAATAATGCAGCAGGTTTACAGGGATGAACTCATGAACTCTACCCAGGAGAACCTGCCTTGGCAAAGGAAATCTGATAGGCACAGAGCATTGCTGCATTCTTTTCTCATGATTCCTAGTCATGGATTTAAAGTCAGTAAATTAGAACGTCCAGGAACACAAGAATAAGAAACAGACCATGGGCTGGTGAGATGGCTCAGCAGGTAAGGGAGCTTGCCACCAAGCCTGACTGCGGAGTTCAATACCTGAGACTCAACTGGTGGAGAGGGAGAACTGACTCCTGAGGGTTGTCCTCTGATGTCTGTGCCCACTTCCCAAGTAAGTAAATGTAAAATAATAAGAGCGAAGTGAGAAAAACCAAAGCAACAAGAAATGGAAGACAAAAAAATAAAGTGAGAGTCACTGTAATTACAAATGTGCTATGTTCAGTAGATAAAAGGCAGAGCACGGCCGAGTGGGATGAACACATCTGTATCCTGTCTGTAGACTCAGATATGATGATATCTGTGGATTGGAAATAAAAAAGAGGAAAACAGTGCACCATACAACCCCCCCAAAAGGAAAAAAGCGCAGAAAATTAGCATTAAATTAGTCTATTAGCATCAAATAAAGCAAGTTCAGAACAAAGAAAATGACTAGGGCCCAAGAGGGGGGGATTCGCTAACAACAGAGGAGTAGATCCAGCACACCTGGACATGTATGCATCAAACAACAGAGCATCGAAAACATGTAAAGCAAAAGCCCGACGATGCTGGAAAGGGAGCAAAACGCAGGAAAAGCGCATTTGCTTCACCTACAGCAAGAGATGGAACCACAGTCAGCAAGGTCAAAGAACCACCTTAAGAGAATAGAGTCACGGGCACAACCTTTACCAAGGTAACCATACCGGCTCACAACAGCCCTCACAGCTTGTAAGAGGACCGAAAGCATAGTGGCCACAATGTTATCATTTCAGCAATCTGAAATGAGAAGACAACAGGGAGATCCCCAGCTCTTTGGAATAACACACTTCTAAATAATCCACAGTGCAGAGGACACTGCTAAGGACACCAAACAAATTGACCTAGGATGCAACTAAGAGGAAGAGTGCCTGATCTTGAGCCATGACTCCAAATCTTAAACCAGTAAAAGCATAAAAGACCCCAAAATGAACAGAAGAGGAACTGGAGGTTTGAGTCCCCACTGTACTTGACTATCAGGTCTGAGGTTTCCATGGGGTTCTTAGCTTCTTCTCTGAAGACTCGGTGGCCAAGGCTGTATCTTGCTCTAATCTCATCACTCAACCGCTACTACTGTGCAGGGGAAGCCGACAGCAGGTCAAGTCTCACATCCATGGCTGGTCAGAAGACTATGTCCTTTAACTCTGCAAATTTGCCTCTGGTACTTCTCTTGATGTGCACTCCAGTGGTCCCGGGGCACCAGACACACAGCAGGCTTTGTGCAGGAGGGTACTAGGTTCTGCATTGTTTTGTAATTTTATCACTGGGGAAAGGCCTGCCCACTCCATTATATTGAAGACACCTCTTGTGTCCCAATCACTACTAGGCTGGGCCTAGAGAAAGACGACTCCACAACTAAATAGGTGCCCTCGATGCACACCTCGGGGCACTGACTTCTAGGGAACTGGGTCTTCCCACCGGTGCAGGCCTCGACAGACAATCCCATGCAGCCCAAATTCTGATTGGAAGGAACACATGCAGAAGAGTTAGGGGGTGTGTGGAGAGCGAGGACAAGCTCTGAGCATGCTTTCTCCACCTCTGCTCTGCCTCGGTCCCTCTGCTGCTGCTGGAGCTCTTGAAACTTCACAGCTCAGTCCTTAGAACCAGATGTGGTAAACCCCACACTTCTGTCAGGACGCGGTGCAGAAGCCCGAGTGCCCCAGAACATGTGAATCTAGTCTACTCTTTCATTCCTCAGACCATCCAAACTGGTCCAACCACAGTGGGGCACACGATTGCTAGGCTTGGCTCTCTGGCTGGCTTGGCCAGCTCATCACCTGAACCAGCCAACCCTCAGTGCTGTGATTATCACTACAAATCACTAAACTTTGTTGAGGTTAAAGCTTCGTTAAGTGGCAAAGCAAACCAAGTCACACACGCACGTCACTTCTGAAGCCAGTGCTGTGCGTGGAGAATATACAGTCTGCAAATACCAAGATTCAGGACTTATTTGAGCGCCCCACTATGCTGCACAAAGCACAGAGAAGAGGAAGCAGGGCAGTGGGTCTGTCTCATGGACATAAGCCTGCCTGTGTATCAGGGGCATCCCTACCTGAACCTGAGACAAGCAGCACAAAACAAACTCTTGGAAATGACAGAAGACGGGTAAATTAAAGGGAACTGTGTCACAGAAACTGAAACGGAGAGCCTAGATGGGCCCAGGTTCATATATGTGGTTAGTGTGAGGTAACAAGGTTGGGTGGAGTGGTGGTGGTGGTGGTGGAGAGCATCACAAATCTGGTGAAAGAACACCGCGAGACATACCAGAAGCTGGGTGTGGTGGTACACACTCACTTCCAGAACTCTGAAGGCAGATCGGAGTTCCAGGCCAACCTGATCTACACAGCTAGATTCAGGCCAGTGAGTCCCTGACCCAACCAAACCAAACCAACCCACCCCACCCCACCCCAAAAGATACATGCCGGAGTGGGCTGGGGAGATGGCTCAGTGGTTAGGAGCACTTGGTGCTCTGATCTCAGAGGACCTGAGTTCCAACACCAGCAGGCTGCATACTTCATCATATGCTGTGGGCAGTCAACTTAGGAGGGGACTGGACAACTTTAAAATCCAAACTAGATGTTGTGGGCTCCTGTGTTTCTTCCTCATGTACAGTGATTGGAAACAAAAAGATCTTTAAAAAAATGCATTCTTGAAGAAAATTTTAATTTAAAAGAATCAAAAGAAAAATTGAACAGTGCCTAAATCTTTATTTTTCATAACCTACATTTTTCAAATTAGACAGTCTTACACAAAATGACACAAAAGGAAACTTAAATTCCCAATAGTTTACATGTAAGCTTGATTCCAGTCTTATGGAAAGGAAACAGAAACCCTCAGGCAAGCTCCCACGTTACAATCCTGTCTGTGACTCGCCACGGCTGTTAGCGCTCCTGGAATCTTCGATTGTCTGTTGCTTTCCGCATGACAGGCTACAAAGCACACAAACCCACAACTACAGCTCACTGAAGGGGACACAAAGACAGGTATGCACCATCAGTCGCCTGCTGTGACACACTGGACCAGTTTTTCAATATCAACTGCAGAAACCCTAATACAGCAATATAAGACTTTTTTTTCCTTTTTTTTTTCTTTTTATTTTTTTGCCACCCACTAGTGGCAACCAGTGATGCAATGACAGGAGGGATTCACAGAGACATCATGACACTGACTACGAGGAGGAATCACTTGAAATTCATGTCTGGTGAAGCGGGGCCAGATTCCTAGTCCATATTTCCCTATGATAATTAAGCATCATCACACAATTTTACAAGTTAAAATGTCATTTGTGACTGTGGTATCTCCGATTCTATACCTTGAGATACTGAAAGGAATGAGTAAACTTAGAAAATAGATTATGGAAACCACGGATCACACTTGCTGGACGTGACACAGCAAGAGTCTGCATGCGCCCTCAACAGCTTCCTATTTTGATAACTTCCATTTTTTTCTGAGTGGAAAACCTCAAAGTGTACAGGAAGTCTCTGTTTTGACATTACACAGCTATTTGGCATATCACCTTTGCTTCCTGAAAACGAGTGCTATAAAAACCACATCTGAGCACGGCTTTAGTTTCTGATGCCAGGCTGTCACCGGCCAAGCAGTAATTACAGTGTCCCAACCTCGTGCATCTGCAGACCTGCCCTTGGGTGCGGCCACTGAGCTTACACTTCAGCCCGCAGACAGCAAGCACCTACAGCTGGCTCTGCCACACAGGTTTCCTGCTGCAATGCTCAGCCTTGGGGAAAGGACTCCTCATTGAAAATCAAAGATCATCTGTGAGAGCATCCTTGGGGATAAGGGATGCTGCCATTACTTGGCCCCTCTTCCAGCAAGGCTGTGGTGTGAAGGACCTGAGGCCTCGGGCTCGCCTTTCCAGACAGACAGTATCTGCGAGTGTGGGTTCAGAGGCCAGCCTTTCTTCTTCTTCTTCTTTGTTTTTTTTGTCAGTGATCTGACATCTACAAGGAAATGCGTCCTATGTTCCTTTCACAGGCGTTTGAAACATCAGCACTGCGTATGCTCCTATGTAACTGAGTGACAGTTGCTCTGAAGGAAATGGTCATGTGCATCAGGCCGTCTTTGCCTCTGGCAGGAAAAAAATCACTTCACAAAGTTTTAATTCTAATTAGCACATTTCTGTTTTTTACTTTCATTGGAAGATCTTGCCAGTCTCTGCTCTCTATACTCTCTTCAAAACCCTCAAACATCAAATACGATCAGTATGTACTTACATACTTTTAAGAGTATGAAAACATCCAAAGGCTTTAATAAGACTTCCCATTTCCCTTTTGCAGCAAAGAGGCAAAGTCAGTTCAACACACCAGTATAAGGGGAAAAAGAAAAACCTTAACAAACTAAAATAATACTCAAACCACAACATTTAGTTTATCCACATCCAGCTCATCAGCAACATTTATAATATATCAATAATTTTTATCAGATTCTTCTCTGTAGGGTACCTTTCTCATATGTTCTGATTATTTACACTGTACAGGCAGAGCACACTCCCAAGTGCACAGTTAACACAGTAGCGACATTTGCACTTACAGGGTTCTCAACATCTGAAAAAGACCAACTGTTGAAGATCTGCAGGTTTGTTACAAAACCACTGGGTTCTTGTACAACAGTATGCGCTCTCAGCAAAACCAACACCAGGAGATCCGCATGGCAATGAGGAACCGATCCACTCCCGCCAACCCGGGGCAGGTCTCCGTGAGCTCTAAGCTGTCTTATACAAAAGTTAAGGCAAAGTCATTTTCAAGTTTAAATAAAATTCAAGTCTTTAAATATTGGATGGAAATCATTTTTTTTTCCTTAGAAAATAAAAAGAAAAAAGAAACCAAAACAACCTTCAGTCTTGTTAAATAGCATTTTGTGGAATCAGCTGTATGGTTACATATAGCAGGAAATATTTTAAGGTCTGCTGCTTAGAATACTTAAAGAAAAATTTTAGGCATTTTAAAACAAAATAATTTATCTGTAACTTTATTATAAACTTGCTAACTTGACTGCACTCGTTCTTCAGAAGTGCAGCGCTTCTGGAAAGAATCAACAAGACCCTCGTCTTGGAGGTAAAAGGAGCAAGGGTTCTGTCCTCCGCCAGCCAAAGGAGGGGGGGACCCACAAACACCACTCTCTCACGGCTAGGTTCTTCTAATCCATGTGCCGATGCAGAGGTACAGGAAGACACCCACACAGAGCTGGCTAAGACACGACTCTCCAGAGAGAGTGAGTGGGGGACACGGACAGAGCAGGCACTGGAGGATGGGAGCCAGGCGGCCCACTCACAGGACACACATCATGGTACAACTTCATGGTCTGACGTCAGTGGGCAGCAGTTTCTAATTTCATCTAGGTTCTATTCACAATGTGCTTTGAATTTATTTTACACAGTAGCCACTTGGAACTGGAGTGAGAGGCTGGTTACTTGCTCGCAGGACATCAAAACTCAAAGGTTTCAGGTCTTTCTAGGGTGCTCTTTGCAGGTTCATTCTGTCCACTAGATCAAAAAGAACTGTATATACATATGTATCTTGTTTTAAAGCTAGAGTTACCTGTTAGCTAACAGTTTAGATGAAAACACAGCTCCTATGCCAGTATGTCAGTGCCCTGACATTGCCAGTCCCTTGCTCTGTGAGGCCACGGCTGCCCCTGCCAGTGCCCTCAGCCCCCACCCATCTGCTGGGACACCCTACCAATGTGCACTTGCAGACCAGCTATTTAAAAAAAAAAGTAGTAGAGTTCCCTTAATTTAGAAAAACTCATTATAGCTTGCATTCAGAGCCACGTGGAGGCTTAATAAAAATATCCATTTGTTAGGATAAATACATTTTCTATCCTGAAAAACATCAGACTTCTGAATCACCTCCAGTTAAGCACCAACCTAAAATAAGGTTTATATTATATAATTAAATCCTGAAAAATAGATTTTTTTTTCCAAGAGGGGGAAAATCCGACTCACAGAAGGAAGTAACTTGCAGGTATCCCACGGGCCCCACAGACGCTGCAAGCTCCTAACCAGCGGCTCACTCCGTACTGAGTGTCTGAGTGTACGGGAGAGCTTCGTCCACGGTGAACACAGCTCTTCCACACCCTCCCCGGCAGGTATCCGGCTTTCACTAAGGAGACTTGGGAGGGGTGTTCTGTTCCCTGTTCAGGCGCTTCCCGGCAGCTGGAGGAGACGGTCGGCGCCCAGGCTGCCTCCTCTGATCTTTGGGGACTCCAGGAGTAGACTTAAGGGCAGGGGGCTCTCTGTATCTCTCC
This sequence comes from Rattus rattus, assembly GCF_011064425.1. Classification (NCBI taxonomy): domain Eukaryota; kingdom Metazoa; phylum Chordata; class Mammalia; order Rodentia; family Muridae; genus Rattus; species Rattus rattus. The sequence continues at coordinate 22,989,876 of NC_046167.1, forward strand.
GCAGGCTCAGCGAGCTTCTTCTCCTCCTTCCCACAGGCGACAGTGTTTGGCTTTTGTTCTTTTGGGGGTTGCAATGGGGAGGAGGAAGGAGGCTCTTTACTCGTTCTCTGACAGATCTCTGCATAACTGGGCTTTCTCAGTTCCTGGAAACACAGAACGTGGGATTATGCATACAAAGACAGAAGCTCCTTCAGGGGTGAAGTTGCAGAAGATAAAGTTCTTAAGTAAAATCTCATCTTCATGGGTATTTTTAAGACATTCACAAAATTCAATGGCAACTCCTGGCATGCCCAGGGCAGCCAGTGATCAGCATCAAAGTTCCTGCCTCTAGCTTGTGGACATAGGACAGCATCACAAACCCACTCTGTGAGATTTGCTGACTTTATAAACATGGTGCTGGAATGAATATGCCGCAGAGTCTGGAGTTACTCCAGGAGAAGAATAATTACTAAACAGGCATCATGTGACAATGCTGCTTCCCTGAGGAAGGGCCTGAAGCACAAATGCACTTTCTTGACTTATGTTAGATTCTAGCTTTTTGTGTGTTTGTTTAGATTCTATAAAGCTAAGTTTCTATTAAAATTAAACAATTTGAAAATACACATCCATTTTTGCTAAGCTAATCACAGTATCCTTGAATAAAAAAACTAAGTGTTTTAAAGACTAAAAAAGGACAGACATCTTTGGTTTAACAAAAACGTCACCGCCCGCTTTCCACGCAGTGCCGCTTTGCTCTGAAGAGACTATAGGAAGGCCTCTCTACATCAGCTAACAGCCATAAAGGCAGGGCAATAAAATGGTGACCACATTCTGACCAACATGAAGCCGTAAAGCATTCTTAAGAAACATGGAAGCCTACGAGGCTCAAGGGAAACAAAAGAAAGCAGCAAACCCTGGCCCCACCTCGCTTGATCTAAGCAGGACTAGTGCAGGTGCTGCCGTGCTTACCCAGACGGCTGGGGACAGTATGACACGGGTGAGGAGGTGAGCTGGCTTCAACTCCTGATCCTCCTGCTTTCCCCTCCTGAGTCTGACCGAGTTTGACATGAGCGTCACTGCACAGCCACAGCTGGTCTGGCACTTGTGCGGACTTGTGGAATTCCAACTTCCTACTTCTGCCTCCCGAGTAGAGATGCCGGGTCATCAAGGACAGAAGCTACTGCCTCACTGTATCCCTGCTGGCTGAACTTTCAGTGTAGCCCACAGGCCTCAAACACGCAACCATCTCTGCCCATCTCCCAAGCATTGGAACTAAGGGCTTAAGCTGCCACACCTGGCAGAGTCACTGGGCTTTAAACAGGACACCATGTTGTTCTTTTAAGTCTACTTCTCTCTAGTCTCTACCCCTCTATTCCTTGCCCCATTTTTTCTTTTATTCTTCTCTCATAGATCACATCCTGGCCTTACTTTTCCCTCCCTCCACTCTCCGGGTCCCTCCCAAAAGGATGAAGAAGGATGGACCACCTGTGCCCTCCTCTAGAACCCCATCTGTCTAAGCCTTTGAAGCAGACAGACTACTGTTGTGTTTTTCTTGAGACAGGATTTCTCTGTGTAGGCTTGGCTGTCCTGAAGTTCATTCTGTAGACCAGGCTGACCTCAAATTCAGAAATCCACCTGCCTTTGCCTCCAGAGTACCTGGATTAAAAGTGTGTGTGTGCCATTACTGCCCAGCTACTTCTTTTTCATATATACAACACACACAATAAATGCAAAAATCACCAAACTCCACAGAGGACAGAGTTGAGACCTGGTTGCTAGTCTACTGAAATAGGAGGTCTCCGTGATAGGTATAGAGAAAGGAAGGTGCAGACTAATGAAACCATCGTCAGAGGCAGGACACAGGGAAGGAGTGCCCGAGTGCTGTGGAGGGCAGGCACGGCACTTACTGTTGCTGCTCCATTCACCTGCACCGATTTACATGCAGTCGCAGTGGGGGTTGAAGGGAGTCTGTCCACACTGTGAGCGTCCCTCTGCTTTTCTGCCACCTTGGGATCCCTGTGGAAATGCCATCTGGTTTAAGAATCACACTTAATATTACAATCCTTCACACCTGTACCTGGCACAGGGCTGGCAGAGTACTGATACTCACTCAGGTAAATGGGCCGGGGAAGGGGAACGTTCAAACGCTGCGGACACAGCACAGGGCGCTGGCACGGAGGGCTCTCTGGGCACCACTACAGGAGCAGTGTTTGTGCTTGCATCTGTACTGAGGCTCTGAAACCATTAAAGTCGTATTTAGCAACTGTCAGATCTTTACCCACGAAGTTAAGGGTCTAACCTGGCAATCTCTCTCTAACCCACCTTTGGACACCTTCCCACCTTGACTGACTGATCCTGAAAGGTGCATCACCCTCCCAGCAAACACAACAATGGCTGGCTACCACCAAGTGCCAAGTCACAGCGCAAAGACGCAGGAGAAGCCTCCAGCAGACGTGACTACATTTGAGTCTGTCACCCGCTGCCCAGCACTCACTCAGCCTCCTTGCTCTCAATGTTAAACACATTAGTCAGCCGTACATTAGTCAGCCGTAAGCTTGTCTTATCCAGGGAACAGCTTCCAAACACACCTCACTCATCTGACATATCAGGGCTCCCCATAGCTGAGGTGGAGTTAGCAAGTTATACTATGACTCACACTGTAACTAATACAAAACGAAGACTCTCTCTCTCTCTCTCTCTCTCTCTCTCTCTCTCTCTCTCTCTCACACTCTCACACACACACACACACACACACACACACACACACACACACGCCTACATCAACTGGAGTGCCCAGTGGTGGGAGGGAGGTAGACACCACAGGAAACCACCCTTGGAAGTGGGTGTACAAAACTGCATTCCCAATTTAACAGGCAAGGTCACTAAACTAAGACCTGCGTGAATCAATTATCCCATCAACGACTTTCTTAGTGCAGCCGTAATTCATACAAGTGTATGCATGGTATGTCCTTAACCCAGTGTGTGATTTTAGGACAAGTAATTGGCTACAAGCTTAAATGCGGAAAGACAAATTTACTGTTTTTCTCTTCAAAGAGGGGAAAAGTTCCAAGGTAAAATGAAGTAGCTGAAACTGCAGCTTTGGGAGAATGGTGCGACTGGCGGGTGGAGGGTGGATAGACTGAGGCTCTGCTGGCTGGAGAACCAGGTTTCTGATGAGTGCTCAAGTGAAAGGAACCTAACACATGGTAGCATGGCTTTTTCTTTGCAAACGCATGCTCAGATTCAACATGTGTTCAGTGCTGATTCTAGACACACATAAATATGGCACTTTACAAAGGGTCACAAATCCAGGTCAAGGATGGAGGGCTAGGTGGCCCACTGTCCCAAGTCCTCTGCAGATGCAGATGGACCATCACTGGCAGCAGTGTGGACTGTGTAACCTGGCCACACAATCAAGAACAGCCCTTTCAGAAAGCAAAAATTGTTTCTTTAAAAAAAGGCTTTTCACAGAAACTCAAGTACATTCAGAGCAGCAACTGTCTGCAGCTGGGATGCCTACTAGCTTTCTCCACTAGAAAGTACAGAGCCTTGGGAAGCAGTGTCCACAGTCAAAAGCAGTAGCAACTACCACCCCATATGAGACTCCACTCTTTACCTGACCTTAGTCTCCAGTTACAGCAGCAAAGTCATCTGCCCTAGGAACTACTGCAACACTACTGTGGTTCCCACGCTCTAAAGAAAAGACAGATGTGTGGTCTGATGTACAGCCAGTTTACAATGCAGCATAAGGGAAGCCTGGAACCGGGACCACTCTACAAGTCCCCCACTGTGTGCGTGCGTGCATGCGTCCGTCCATGTGTGCCCCTAGCACTTAGCCATACCTCAGTAACTGGGTGGAAAGTAATTTCTCCACGTGTCCCACAGTCTTCAAACACTGACGCTGGCAGAGGGACAGATCCCATTTCCAACCTGGCAGCTAAGTGTCCTACACAAGTAGCCCTGGAAAGAAATCTCCTTGGATTTGAGGCTCATCTGCCTAACAGTGACGACAGCTACAGTCAAAGACCTTGCTGTGGCCCGTGCTTTACCACAGCACAGCAAGTCTAAGCTTCTTCCTGTGTGCACCATGTACATTACCTGCTCTAATTCAGATTCCTGAGTCTCATTCTGTAGTTTGTGAAACAAAACAGCTCTAAATGTCAAGGACAAAAATGACACAGGCTGCCCCCACCCCCACCCCACCCCGCAACCTCAGTAGGTGGCTTGACCTGTCTCCAGTAACAAACACCAATCACCCAACCTCAAACCTCTCCCTCCCAGGTATTTTCTCCTTTTCCTGTGTGTAAAGGACCTGGGTCAAGTCCTGGCACAAAACCAATGCTGAGAAAACATCAGCAACTGTACCACATAGCTTACTCTTTCTTTTGAAGATCCTATGATCAAACTGGAAAGCCTGTTTTCAAACAAGTCCTCTGCCTTCAAATTGCCTGCAGCTCCAGGTAATGGGGGGAAGTTGGACAGCCCCAGTTCGAAGCTTGGTGATGGAGGCTTTGGTGGTGTTGGAGACTGCGTCTGACTGCTCTGCAACACAGTGACACCCCATAAGGTCACACAAGTGTGGAGTGACAAGAGTAGAAATAGAAAGCAAGACAAAGAATCTCCCGACTTTCACATCAGCCCAAAAATTTATAAATGTTGCAAAAATAATTTCTAGGGTCTAACCAACTTGAAATTTAGGCCAACAGGATAAAATGTGAGCAGAGTCTAAAAAACAATAACGACAGAGTTCAAATGTAAACAGTGGGCCAGTGAGAGGGTTCAGTGGGTAAATATTCCTGGTCCCAAGCCTGAGAACCCAAATTTAATCCCGGGGACCCACAGTAGAAAGAAAATAAAATCCACTCATACAAGTTGTTCTCTGACCTTCATACAATCTCATTCTCTCTCTCTCTCTCTCTCTCTCTCTCTCTCTCTCTCTCATAAAATTCAAAGGTGAGCAGGTTAAAAGACGTAATGGATCTAAGGTGACAAATAGTGGCTGCACTGACAACCTTTTAGCTGACGTTGTCTGATTATGAGCCCTGACAACTGTTCTTTTCGTAGCTTTCTTGACGATCAGATCAAATGTGATCTCACAGAGCTTGTTTAAAAGTAACCATTAGATATGACTCCAAAATGTCAAAGCAGTAACATTAGAAATCCAGATAACATGAGAGAAGCCAGAAAGTGCTTCCTGCTGAGAAAAAGGTGATGGTTCTCTACTAATGAGAAGGAAGACATCCGCACCCCAAGTTGCTAAGATCTATGGCACAGACGTAGCCTCTGCTCACGGTGCTGCAAAGGGAAGACAGGCTTATGCTAGCGTGGCTGCTGCATCTAGCCTGCAAACAAACTTCATGTTCCTATTAGCCAAGGTTTCAGCATCCTCTCTGAATCTTAGATATCTGTCTCCCAAGGGTTGGGAAGGGAGCTCCTGCTTAAAATCCCATTATAGTTATCTGCTGAGGACCTTTTCTGAACAGACACATGTAGACTGAACTACTCATAAAAGCGTGCTCTTACCTGCACTATTCACAGCACCTTTATCTATATATTAAGGGAACACACCATAAACCAGCTGGTCATCACTATGCCTAAAAACTCCACAATCCTTTGTTAATTAGGCCAAAAATGTCAGTTACAATGTAAGGATATCACCTTAAAGTTCTTTGCAGTGTTCCTCCTCATATCTTAGCCTTAATCCATTTAACTCATGCTTATGCTTGTTTACTGTTAGATTTAAATGTCTTGTAAAGATAAGCCTTTGGGGATAAAGATGGTTCTGTAAGATTGCTTGCTCTGCAAACATGAGGACCGGAGTTTAAATCCCTAGTACTCGTGTAAAGACATCAACTTAGCTTTATGTCTGGAACCCCAGCATTATTGATGATCAAAGGAGTTCACTGGACAGCCAGCCTACAGCAACAGTGGGCTTCAAGTTCAGTAAGAGAGCATCTAAAGACGATGCGGTTGAGAGGGATAGACACCTGAAGCCTCCTTCTGGCTCTATGTATTCGAGTGCATGGGTTCACACATTAGTGTGATTTTGTGTGTGAACACACACACACACACACACACACACACACACACACACACCACTTTATATACTTACTGTAAACTTCTCTTCTCTTTTCTTCCGGTAGCCAAAGGAATTTTTCCTAGAAGAAAGCAGAAGACCATTATTGTTCCCCTCCCTTGGAAACTTTGCCAAGCTTATGTTTTGTTCATGTGTTCAAAGCAGCATGCATCAACTCAGTCAGTCTTCAGTATGTTTAATCTTTCATGAATAAATTCTGATTCTGAAAGTCAACTTGTAAAAGGACAGCCAGAGCCCAGGCACTGCAGCACATGCCTGCAGTTCTAGTAGTGGGGTGGCCGAGGCAGGAGGCTGACAAGCTCATGGTCAGCCTGTAATATGTAACAAGATGGTCTTACTGTCTTAAACAAAAGTACAAACAAAATCCAAATGTTGAGAGAAAGTCATTAAGTTAGATGTCCAGAAAAATAACAGAAGAATAGTTATTCCTAGTAGCTACCTAGAATGTTTAAATCCCTTCAGCTGGAATGACAAGAGATGGATAAAATCTAACGCTAAACTATATAGGTGGGCTATTTAAAACACGAGTAAAAACTATGATTAACCCTTACTGCAAAAGCCACATAAGAACCTCTGAACCTTAAGAGGTCCCTAAAACCCCAGCTTGCCTTCCCGTCAGCAGCAGCCAGACTCTGGGCAGAAAGGCTGAAGTCTGTGCCCTGCAGCTCCACAGTGAGCACTGCATCAGGATTTGTGGCATCCTTGATGAGGCTGTGTGGCCCAACAACCACCCATGAATCCCAACTTACAATTTTATTTTTACTTGTTTATTCCTTCTATTATTTCAATTGAACAGACTCCCCAAAGGAGATTCATTATGTAAACTTAAGAGGATTTCTAATTTATTTATAGAAAAATGGATTTCCTAAAGTATTTTATTAGAATAAGCTAGAGGACTGCTCTACATAGCCTCTGGCTAGTCTTTAGGCTACAAACCTTTCTGACTCTGGAATGGAGGCAGGCTTTCTGCTGGGCTAGCCTAGGATGGGCTAAACCCCTGAGGAGAGATGAGCTCCTGTGCATAAAGGTGGGCATGAGCAGCAACCTGTAGGACTAGGTCTGTGGGTCCCACATGACCAGGCCTTTGGGCATGTGGGTCCACTGTGAGCACCTGTGTTACAGTTGCTGCCCCAAGATACCATAAGGGCTCATCACTGGGCTGGCTTCCCTCAGGTGCCTGTGTGCCAACACCAATGCTGCCTGACAAGTATCTTCTTGTCAGCCCATGGCCTCCCACAAAATGCATTACTGCCTTCAGAGCACCTTGATAGCCTACTAGGAACCTACTGGGTGCAGGAATCCTGTAATGTCAGAACCTCCTGCAACATGCTATCAATGCCAATCCCTCAGAAAGGGACTGCAGAGTGAAGACACAGTCACAGAACTGTTGCCCCAAGGTGAATGGCTTGTTGGAGCAGGCAAGGAGATGGTCCCAGCACCACTCAGTTTGCACTGGGATACTGGAACTCACATGTTTTGGACCCCACATGGTCATGCTTCTGCTCTGTGAACCAAGAGAGCTTCCATTGACACAAAGTCAAGATGACCACCTGGCATTTGGAGTTTTTCACTATACTGACCTTGACGTGCACAAGGGTAGCAGACACATGACCAAAGCCTTGAAGAGTCTATGGGAATTTCTTAGAAACAGTTAATGGGAAACAAGCTCTCCACAAAGGAGCGGAAGGGGACCTGTGAGCTCAGTGGAAGAGCAAGTCTTTCAGGAAGATCTAGATCACCCCTCCTGCTTCTAGATACACCCTCTGGACATGGACGTATGATGCAGGAAGAAGAAACCTACACGGTAACCCTGGTTCCATCAGTTCATAGCTCAAAAACAAGGACCGAAAGGTACATCCATTCATGGTCCAACAGTGAACATGGTTTGCTGTTGTCAGCAAAGTAAAACACACTAGTTTTTGCTCAAGTGTCACTGGAAGTGTTAAGTCCTTACTCAGGTCACAGATTAAGTGGGAACATGACGCTTTTGTTGAGAATACAGTAAGAGCCTCCATTATCTGTCCCTTAAAAGCATAAGCCTGTTCCAGCAGCTACCTGGAAGTTCAAATACTGCTGGGAGACTTAACAGTGACTAGGACACCAGAGAAGTAGAGGACACTGGTTAATAAGACGCCCTACAGGCTCAGCCCTGCCTCTTTATTTCACTTTGTAGGTGGCAAGGATTCGGCAAACACTGCTTTTCCTCTGGCAGAAGCCTCCATTAACAAGTGCTGGAAGACCATAGGAAATTACCTTTCAGCTTACAATCTTTGTACACTGTGCCTGTTGGATCCAGAAGGTCTGCTGCCCAGGCTCCCTTCTCTCAAGACTCTAGCCTTTACGAATGCCACACATGATCTTCGGCTGCCACCTGATGCCTCCAATAACCCATCTGGTATAAAAATGGCTGGCATAGCTTTCTTCCTTGGTGGCTCACAAGGCCACTCTTAGTTTTATTAAGCCATGGTGCCTGTGGTCTGTCTCACCGTAGCTTTAAGATGCTGCCACTACAACTGAAGATGGGAGTCGCTGCTTCCAAATTTGTCAAGTTCAACTCTCAAACTGCACTGAAAGCAAAGATACCCCCCTCCTGTTCCACTGCTGTCCTTTATAGCTATGAGCATTTACAGGTAGCAGCCTCAGGCAAGCAAGAAATTCCATGCTACTTCTCCTATGCCATTTACTTACTGTGTCTCTGTGCCACACGTTTAAAATCAGCAATATTTCAAACTTTATTGTGTATTTAATGTGTTTTAAGGTTACCAGTGTAATTGTTCTGAGATGCCATGAGCTTTACCCATTAAGGCGGAGAACTTGACAGATGAATTCTATTTCACTATTTCCTGGGACATAACAATATTAAAATGAATTTACAATGCCACACAAGTGATTCAGTGAAAAGAACAACCCTTCTCTTACGATCTAGAAATGACTAAGCTTCGTGGAGAAGGCACGTCACAGCAGAGAGAACAGAACATCTGTCACACCACCAGCCAGTGAATCCACGAGTGACAGGAGAGCCAGCTGGCCTTCCTGCTGATGGAGGACATTCCGGTGACAAAAGACCCAGACAAAAGACCAGACCAGCCACAAGGTTCCCAGATGGATAGGGGATGAGGGATAACAAGGCTCCCTCTTTTTAATCCCGTGGGGTGGTGAGGGGTGAGGAAGCTGTAGATGCTGACAGGGTGGCACATGACACACAGGAAAGAAGCAGCTACCTTACACCAGAGCACAGGGGAAGCAGCAGGCACTGAGCTCAGCAGAGGAAGACTCTCCACCAGGGACTAACAGCTTGTGACTATTACCACATGGTTACTGAATGTTTTAAGCAAGTACTGAAAATGTGTTATTAAAAGTAAATGATTCCTTTCAGATTATTATTATTGTTTGTTGCCAATGCACCCAGCCATCCAAAAACTCAGATGGAAACACAAATTAGTAAGTAACATGTTAAAAAAAAAACAAGCCAAAAAACTAACAAACATGCATTCTGCAGTCATGGGTCAAAAAATGATTTTAACCTTTGGGCCTTAGTGTTCAATAAATGCACTTCACAGGGACTGGGTAGATGATGGTCAGTCAGAAAATACTTGCCACCCAATCATCAAGACCTGAGCTTGAGCCTCAGAACCCATTATTTAAAACACACACACACACACACACACACACACACACACACACACACACACTGGGACTAGGGACCTGCGTTTGAATCTCAGGTCACATAAAGTCAAGTGCAATCGCTGTATCTGCAACCCCAGTATACACAGGGAACAAGAGGCAGGTGCCTGGAGCTCACTGGCTTGCAAAGTTTGCCAAACTGTCAGCTCCAGGTTGAGTCAGAGACAAAGGTGGAGAGTGAGAGAGGTAGGCGGCTGGCATTGGCTCTGGCCTCTGCATGCATCTCCGGAACATGTCTGTCTGTACACTCATAAGAACATTAGAGACACCAGACTCTCCAAAATAAAAATGTCAAGTAGCCATGTTTACAATCCTGGTATTGGGGTGTTTGAAACAAGGGAACCCTGGACTCAACCAGCCTACACTAACTGGTGAGCTCCAACTAAATGAGAGAAACTGTCCCGAAAGGACATGGGACTTGAACAAGACCCAAAGTTGATAAACATGATACATGTAGTCTGCTTTCTCCCCTTCCTTCCCCAACACACACACACACACACACACACACACTCTCACACTCAAAGAGAGAGAAAACTACATTCATAGACAACAGCAATCCTCTGAACGAGAAAGTCAACTGAATGCTTCTGGAAAGGACTCAGCATCTCAGGTGCTGCCAAAACCTGTGGTTGAGGAGGGGCAGTCAGAGGCAACGTTAACCGGGTGAGGGCTCCAGGGGAGAGAGTGACTTCAGAGCAGTGCGAGCAGGATGAGCCCCAAGACCAGCGGGCTTCAAGAGCTCCCAACTGTGACCTCATTCAGCCTTCAGTGGCCGAGGAAGCTGCTTTGCACAGATCAGCAACACTATGGTTTCTTGAGACAGAGCTACTAATGACTCAGGTCTTCCAGTGGAATGATGGGCGAGATCTGTGAGTAAAATAATCGGCAATGCTCTGGAAAGCAAAGAAAGCAGACAGCAGTGTCTTGGTCGTGCGCGCCTCTGGTCTGACTCTGTGCCAAGAAAGAGGAATCGACAGTTTTGAGTTTCAATTTGCCGTTAATCACTGCTGCATATTTATGTATGGAAAGCTTAAGACTTCTTTTCCATTTAAACATTTCAAAGTCGGTAAAAAGAAAAGGCCCAGGCAGGCTGAGGATTCTGTTCAGCACTTGTGAGGAAAACCCTGCCAGGCTCCATCACATCAGCAACACTCGGGCCGTGTTAACACCGGGTAGGGCGCAGACCTGAGAACACCTGTTCTCTTTTCTAATCTCATCTCTTTAGAGGAAGAATAAAGGGCAGGAGAAAAGAGTGAGCAAGAAAGAAACTGCATTAGAGGATACGGGGAGAAGGAAACGGAAGCACAGTAGCTTACAGTTATAGTGGATGGAAAGCACCCTAGATAATGATCACCAAGACTCTAAGAACTACTTGTCCAAGAATGGAAGTAATGTGGCAGCAGGCACTGCTCTATTGGCGCAGCTTTTGTTTATGGGTAAACTTAGCAGAAATGGAAGTGACATGCTGGATTGAGTGGCTACACAGCCCGCATCTGTCTATGTATCCCACTGCCAGCTCATTCCGGTTTATTTAATTTTTGTGGAGCACTAGGCATTGGACCCAGAACCCTGTTTATGCTAGGCATGCTCTCTACAGCTGAGCAGCATGCCCAGCCCTCCTTACTACCAGCTGTAAAGAAAGCAAGGCCAGGAACCCACAGGACACACCTTGGAGCCCATGTCTGTCCAGGACAGGGACCTAGAGGGCTAGGGCTAACTGCTAAGGTAAAGCTGTATGCAGGAAAAGCAGGTTACAAATTGTACAGCTCCTAAATAACCAGCTTAGTTCTATGAAAGAAAATGTCATTCTTTTAAGAAAAAAAAAAAGCAAGCACTGAAGTCTATGTTCTAAAACTGACTATTCTGGAGAATTAAGGGAAACACTTTATATCCTCCTATTTGATTTTTCTGAAGTGTACTATATGATATGATTATAAAAATCTAAGTTGAAACTTAAAAATATTAGTAGTTCATGATTGGTACATGATATCTTTTTGACAAAATATGTGAGTGACTTACCTTCCTCTCCCTAAACCAGGAGAGGATTCAAGACTACTTGGCTCCACACGCCCAGTTCCAATCTCTCTCTTGGCATAAGCTGAAGGGTTTTGTATTCGTGTTCTAGTTTGCCCTGCTTGCCTCGTCTGTGGGCTCCGGACACCATTAATTAATCGATCTGCAGTGAAGTTAAATATTGAAGGACTTTCTAGCAGCCCAGGCCCTCTCTCTGTACTAGGAATCGCATGGCGCAGATGAGACTTACTAGGATTCCTGCAAATGAGATGTTTGTATACGCTGAGTTATAAAGCAATCACGGAGTATAGAATGAACATGCAATGTGAACTATGTATGTCAAGATCTGCCTCCTACCAAATAAACACATGTAAAAGCTGCCCCCAAGCCTTCTCCTCCTCACTATGGGCATCCATCTTGGGGTTGACTTTAGACTACAGTATTAAGTTTCAGGTAGTCTCATCTCTGATGAGCATCACTAGTGCTTACACAGATCTCTCATTACAGACAACTTGGAGCTCATGAGCATTGACAGCAACCTTGGAACTTGCCTGCTTCTAGGAGGATATTGTCTGAGCGAGGTCAGGGGAGACGTTGCAGGTTTGAAGGTCGGAGATGTAAACCCATTTATAAATCCAGTACTTGGAAAAGGAGTTACCTGGATTAACAAAACAAAACAAAAACAAGCATGTAAAAACAGGAGCTATGAGACACTTCAATTGGACTTATACTGTTGTATCTTGGGTAAACAAGATTATGTTTTCCTCTTGCCAGAGGTGTTAATTCCATTTTATGCTTAAAAATAACCGCAATGGAAGGAAAAGCTTACATTATTACTAACGGCAACGTCTACTGACCATGCCAGGCATGACTATTGCTCAGAACTTTCTCCCTGTCAATGTAATTAATATTTACAATAACCAAATGAGAATGCAAGAGGAACATGTAGTCCTGAACAGAGGTACTGCCTGGTGACACTCAATTGCTTAAGACATGTCAGTGTGACTAGTACAACTACCTCCAACCTGGTCAGAGGCAGACAATCCTTCATTTTCAATAGCCTTAACAAAATTCAGCAAAGACCCCAACTCTCTCATATTCTTACTGCTCCTAACCATGCGTGTGCCACCCCCTTGGGCAGGGATTTCTTCTCTCAACCCCTACCCCCATTCCAGCTCTGCCCCCACCCCTCTTAAGGCTTTACATTCATGTAAAAATTGCTGTAAACAGCATCCTGTATTTTAGAATCTAAAACATTTTTTCCAAATAATCTAAAGTGATAAAGAACATATAAATAAAATAATATAGGTCCAGGCCTTTAATCCTAGGACTTGGGAGGCAAAGGCAGGCAGATCTCTGAGTTCTGATTTCAAGCCCAGCCAGGTCTACAAAGAGAGTTCCAGGACACCTAAGGCTACAGAGAAACCCTGTCTCAAAAACAATCAAAACAAACAAACAAAAACAAACAAAAAATCCAAAATAAAAAACAACAACAACAACAACAAATCAGAAGAGAACTACAACAGGTCATAATGGCTTTAAGATTTGAGCTAAATGTACTTTTAAAAAGTTTAAAAGTAGGACTTTAAGTACCACTCAACTGTTTAAAATCTTGACACAAAACTGAGGTAAAAATCAGTGTGAAAGGCTCAGTGACCTCTGGACACAGGTTTCACTTCAGATCAATCAGGATGCCAGAGGGGTATCTCCTGAGAGTTGTTCTTTGTCCTGACTGGGTAACATGTATGTCCTAGCATGTATCTAGCTTTAGACACAACTTTTTAGTGCATGCCTTTAATCCCAACTCTTAGAAGGCATAGGCAGGCAGATCTCTCCGTGGATTCAAGGTGAGATCAGCATGGTCTACACACATGTGTGAAACTCAGTTGAGAAAAGGAAGACAGAAAGGGAGGGAGAACCTAAGCAATTCTCTTCGGTGCTAACTGTTAACAGAAGCTCTGATTTAAAATAGCTATTGGAGCTAACATAGCATTCCCTTGGCTAAAAGTTAAAGTGACAATGGAAAACAGTTAACACTGTTAACACCAAGGAGGATACACTACTTGGCAAATTCCACAGTCCAAAAAAAAATCTCTCCCAGTTACACAACAGATGGGGGATTAATATCCAGAATATTTGAAGAAACCTAAAATTAAACACCAAATCATCCACCTAATAGATGGGCCAATGAGCTGGATACTACTCAGTTCTCAAAGGAAACACAAATGGCAAATGCACACCTGAAAAGGGACTGGACCCCATCAGCCACTGGGGAAAAGCAAAAACTGAGAAGCTTTCTTAACCTGGGATACAAAAAAAGACAAATGCTGGTGAAGAAAGAGGAACCCTAATTAGCTGCTACTATAGATGTTTCCAATGTACACTATGGAAACCAGTCTGGAAACCACATGACCCAGCTACATCTCCCTTGGGTCTTTACACACCCATGTTTATTACTGCTTTATTTATAAGAGCCAGGAAACAGGCCTATCCTACTATGTGAAGCAAACCAAACTAAAAAAAGATAAATACTGTGTATTTAATATTTGGAACCTAGACTTGAGGGGTGGGTAGCAGATAGATGTAGGAAAGAGACCATGAAGCTAGAAGGAAGATCACCAGAAGGAAGAAGGGCCTTCAGAGGGAAAAGCAGAGGTGGCACACTAACATTAAACAGGGAGACTGAGAACAGAAGGGGAAGGTGGGGACTCATGGTACAAACAGAATAGTACACACGCACCAAAACGCAACAATAAACCCATTACACCTTGTTGGCTAACTTAGAGATTAAGAAAAAAATTCTGGGGTTGGGGATTTAGCTCAGTGGTAGGCGCTTGCCTAGGAAGCGCAAGGCCCTGGGTTCGATCCCCAGCTCAAAAAAAAAAAAAAAAAAAAAAAAAAAAAAAAAAAAAAAGAAAGAAAAGAAAGAAAAAATTCCATGCTACAAGAGCCACTTAACTCAGACCTGGTAGGCCACTCTGGAAGTAATGACACACACCTTCAATTCCTTTACTCCCAGCAGAGGCAGGTGGATCTCTGAGTTCAAGGCCAGTATAGTCTACGGAGCGAAACAAGGACAGCCAAGGCTACACAGAGAGGCCCCGTCAAGACAAACAAGACAAAAACTGTTAAGACCAAAACATCAGTTTAAACTCACAATTTTAGATATAGTACACACTCCAGAAAAGGGCCTAGATGGGAGGACCTAGATATAAAACAGAAAAGGCATCTAGACACAGAGTATAAGAAGAGGTGACAGTGTCCCACTGCAGGAAGAACTGAGCAAGGCACACCTGCACAGCACGGGGAGGAAGCTATGGGACAGTTCCTCTACACAGCTCTTCTGATGCTTCTGGGAGAAACAACCACACAGCCACGGGTCCATCTGCCCCCCCACTTCCTCCCCCTCCTTCCCAAGCTGGTGCCTCCCTCCAAACTAGAACTTCTTCTATTTCTACACCTTTAAAGAAGAAAACAAAAAACCAAACAAATACCCTCCACCTTCACACCCCATGTGTGAGAAAACCATGGGTCTAGCAGTATTTGCTTAATGTATCGATCCACCTTCTTTTCCTGCAGATGACGTGATTTAGTTCTTCTCTATGGCTGAATATAAATATATCTGCTTTGCCTTTCCCAGTCCTGCTCCTGGAATGATGACTCTGAGACTAATTAGTTATTACTAAATGTCTAGGCCATAAGCGGTGGCTCATTTCCTAAGTAGCTCTTTTCTTTTTTAAAAAGATCTGATGGGATTTAAAGATTTATTTATTGTATGTGCGTGAGTACACTATAGCTATCTTCAGACACACCAGAAAAGGGTATCAGATGCAGATGGTTGTGAGCCACCATGTGGTTGCTGGGATTTGAACTCAGGACCTCCGGAAGAGTAATCGGTGCTCTTAACCACTGAGCCTATCCTAACTAGCTCTTATTTAAGCCACTCTATGTATACCACTTGGTTAGTTACCTCTCCTTCAGTCCTGGACCACTTCTTCCTTTACCTTCTGGGGCTCCCTCAACCTCTTTCCAAGTTCATCTACGTGGTGGTCTGTCCCTCATCCCTCTTCTCTCACTTATTATTTCCCAGAATCCTCTTTTTGTCCATGCTCCACTTCCTATTTCCCGCTTTTTTATTGACAGGTGGCTTATAAGAGATCCTCTCTACAGTTAGCACATGGTTCTCTGTTGTATCTATTCACGCACTGATAGGCACCTAAAGTGATTTCCAGACTTGCCAGTAGCATGAGATATTAAAGAAGCATCCCACGCTAACGCTAGCTAGCACCGGCAGATAGCTTCAGTTTGTCTCCATCCGGGTGGACAGGCCAAGACTGCACTCTTTCCTTTTAGCCAGGGTCTGTCTTACCCATGCTGGCTCTGCCTCTCCAGCTGTCTAGGACTCAGAAATCACTCTCTCTTTCTTCCCATCTCACTAAATGCTCACAGCTGGCTGCTGCCACACACACCCCATACTTCCAAATTCCCATGGCTGGCTGGGGTGCACCCTTGCACAATACGCTCTTCCATCATACCTTTCTCAGGAACCCAGTTGAGTCACTGGGCACAGAATCTCGCATCCTGATCTTACAAACTATCCCTCTATGTTAGATGCAGATGAACGTGCAGGCAGCTCTACTACTGTCTGTGGGTAGTTATTCCACTGGATTATGCCATGGGTGGAAACTGGATGCTATTACAGGTCAACTTTTATTTTTTTCCCGAATCTCCACACTGATTTCCATGGTGGCGGCACTAATTTATATTCCCAGAGACAGTGTGCAGGGACCCTTCCCCACACCCTTACCAGGGTGTCAGCTGCCATTTATCTTCCTGATGGCACATGGAACCTCGTGCTTTGTAACTGTGTTTACTTTATGACTAAGAACGTTGTACAGTTTCATTTATATATAAATTGGTCATATGTATTGCTTCTTAAAGCTCTTATTGTTTGAGAGATGATTTACATGTGGGGGTATACGTGCCACAGCACATACTTGAGCGTCAGAGGAGATCGTCACGAATATGTGCTGTCCAGCTTGTGGCAAGTACTGAGACAGATCACTGGCCCACTGGCTCTGCTTTTAGAGCTGCTGTTCTTCTGATATGCACTTCTTTACGTCATTGTGTATGTGGGTATTAAGCCCGTGTTGGGTGAATCATAACGTTCTCTTCCAGGACAGGGTGTCTCCCCTATGGCAATTGTTCCTTTGTTGGGCAGAGACTTTCAAGCAGGACAGAAGCCTGTTTGTCCACTGTTACTATTGTGCTCTGAGCCACTGGTGTCCTCCTCGGGCAGTCTTTACCTATGCCTATGTCTCCATGTGTTTCCCTCTGCCACTTCAAAGTTTACAGATAGACATAAGTCTTCATCTTAGATATTGGTATACCAAACATTTTTTGGTGCAGTGTTCTAGACCTTGAGGGAGGGGAGTGTTATAGGCCTGAGAATCTCCTATAACTCCTGTCCTGCACATGGCAAGAGAGCTAGCTTTAAAATATAGAATATGCTTTAATTTAGTGTGTGTGTGTGTGTGTGTGTGTGTGTGTGTGTGTGTGTGTAAATGTGCCTAGGTGTCAGATCCCCTAGAACTGAAGTTATAGATAGTTGTGAGCTGCCATGTGGGTGCTGGAATTGAACCTGAGTCCTCTGGAAGAGCAACCAGTGCTCTTAACCACTGAGCCACCTTTCCAGCCCATTTTCATTTTTTTTAACATTTATTTATTTATTATGTATATATACATCATACAGTTTTCTGCCTGCGTGTATGCACCTGCAGGCCAGAAGAGGGCACCAGACCTGATTACAGATGGTTGTGATCCACCACGTGGTTGCTGGGAATTGAACTCAGGACCTCTGGAAGAGCAGACAGTGCTCTTAACCTCTGAGCCATCCATCTCTCCAGCCCCCATTTTCATTTCTTAAGGAAACAAAATGTTCCACATTACTTCCTACAAGATCAGGTCAAAGTCCATGTGTCTAAGGACTAAGCAAGTTACCACCCCTGTTCCCAGCTGCCTGCTATACTCAGAATAAAAGTTGACCTTCAGCAACGTGAATGCTTTTGTACACGCAATCTATCCTGAGACCTTCCTTTCTTCGATCCTTCTAAGTTCCCATGAAACATGAACACCCAATTAAGGTACACACAATGGTTCACCAATCCTTGCTGTGAGTTTAATGGTATTTTCTCTTTATATCTCCTTTGGCAATATCAACTCCTAGACAGACTCTTTTTCTCACAGACATTTATCTTCATGTTTCAGTACTTAACAGGACCTGCATTTTCAAGTCTGAACAACTCTGTTCAAGCTCCCTCTTTCCCACACCTCCCCAGCTGGCCTGCCAACCAGTGGTACTGACAACATGACAGGTGGCGGCACCCTCTACTTGTTCTCTGATCTGGTCCACAGCCCCATCCTGGATATGCACTCTTCCCGACTTAGTGAGTTCATCTCTGCTTTCTGACTACTTCCTTCTATGCATCCTACTCTTCACTGTTTATTACATTTAAATCAGTGTCAACAATGTGCCGCAGACCTACAGACTAAACTCACCGACCTTTGTAACCTGGACCTCACTTTCAAGGAATTTACCACATAAGGTTGATTTTCTTATCAGGGAACCGTACTGCAACCTTACTACATCAATAAAGCTGAATCAGAACCCATGCTTCCTAGAGTCTATAGTACAAACCTGGAGAAAAGTGACTGTGCTCACTACAAACTTATGAATTAAAACCAAAGTCCTTAACAGAGGCCAAAAGAATGAATCATGTTACCCAACCCTAAGGTAGGCATGCCAACTACGTTGAGTTTTGTGAGACATTCACCATGTGTCTGCTTCCCTATACTGTTAGGAACCTACTGTTAGGAACACATCTTCCTCTATGACAGAACTCCTCGTGTCAAGTCCCTCTCTCTGCTCAGGACACCAGTTGGAGCCCTTACTGTCCTGTGTCATAGAAAGGAAATGCTAAGAGGGATCACAGCATCGCAGGGCTTGGTTGCTCAGGACTCTATTGCCTAATTAAACTTTAAATCCACACCGTAACCTGGGGTCTGGGCACTAGACAAGCTGTAGACACATGGTTCTCTGATTAGAGTAGGACTTAAGCTTTCAAAGGGCCTAGTGCAATATCTCAATGTAAATCTGTTATGTAGGGGTTGGGGATTTAGCTCAGTGGTAGAGCGCTTGCCTAGGAAGCACAAGGCCCTGGGTTCGGTCCCCAGCTCCGAAAAAAAGAACAAAAAACAAAAAAAAACAAAAACAAAAAAAAAACAAAAAAAAACAACAACAACAACAAAAAAAAATCTGTTATGTAAATTTAAAACAGAAAGAACAAGGCTTACCAAGGGTGGATCGAGATAACTGTGTGTTGTTGACCATGTCTGGGGGGCGATCAGGCTGTACAGAGGGAACTGCTGCTGGGGACTGTACACTGGAGGTAAGTAAAACGATGTAGCATAACGCTGCTGTGTGTAAAGGTTCATGTCCAGAGGTCTAAATCCATTCTTTGGCAAAAATGTGTTTATCGCTATCGCCTTTGCTTTTATCCGTGCCTGTGTGGAGACATTCACGATGTTACATGTTCCCATTAGAACATTCAAGAACACCGATCAGATAATAAAGGAGTTAAAAGCAGTGGTCTTACTTACCTTAATTGGCTTTCCTTGGAAAGTTCTGACTTCTTCTCGAAGGTATTTGTAAGCCTATGGGTAAAATTATCCAAAACACCATTCTGTTAACTTTCTAAGTTAACTTTACAGCTCAAATAATGATCTATATGGTCGAATATAGCAGACAGGATCTAAAAAGAGTGA
Organism: Rattus rattus; assembly: GCF_011064425.1. NCBI lineage: Eukaryota > Metazoa > Chordata > Mammalia > Rodentia > Muridae > Rattus > Rattus rattus. Next base: position 23,009,473 of record NC_046167.1, read on the forward strand.
TTTATGACCCTCTTTTGGTCGCCGATCAGTAAGAATATCATTACAGTACCTGTACCCCCAAATTATTGTAAAAAAATAAATAACATAATGTAAGTATCCCAAACCCACAACTTAAAATTCCTCAATTATGATACAAAAAGGACCACTGCTTCCTTCCTATTCATCCCAATTAAAAACTAGGACTGTGTAATACAGGAAGGGAAGTGCTCGAAAGGAAAGGAGATTGAAGTATTTGTGCTATTATCACTGCGTGGGCCTATGTTCATCTGAGCACTAAGTCTTTATCAAGTTCCACTTCATACGGAGGCTCCACAGTTTCACCTCTGCTCACCGTCTGGCTCATCAGGCAGGCCAAGGCCGCACCACACAGTGAGGACCTCTACCCTTCTGGTCTTTAGGTTTCTGTGTTTTTCCCTTCTGACTCTCTGTTTGTAGTGCTTAACATTTCATACTTGGTATGCTTCTCTAAATCAGACATCTCCTTTAAGAGCACAAAACTTCTCAAAAACTTTGAAAGCACTTTGCCACACAATGGACACTGCCTCACAGGTCAGGGTTAAGTTCAAATTTCCCTACTTGGCAATCAAAAGTTTTCCTCAGATATGAGAGCAGATTTGATTTCCCACAAATGCCTACTCATAACACATTTAAGGAGTAATGTGACCTTCTTTCAGTAGTGCTACAAATCATACCTGTGGTTCCTGCACCTCATTTTCCCTGGACTTAACTGGGTGTTGCTGTAACAGCCTCAGTGTCCTAACTTCTGCTGCACACTGAAGGAACATGGGTAAACTAGGGACTTCACGGCTCGCAGAGCAATATACTCACCTGCTGTGCGTCAGCTTCTGTTTCAAAGGTAATGAACCAATTATCATTATAGGCAAATTCACAGTTTATAAATTTTGGTAAATTATCTCCTTTAAATAGTGCTTCTACTTCCTATAGAAAACAGAGAAGTTAGAAATTAGTCCTCAGTTATGTTGCTTTTTGTCCTCATCAAATTAGGAGGAAAAAGTATCCTCTCAGGCTGTGATGCAGCTGTGATGCAACTGCAAGCCTTTGAGAAACACTGCAGGGAGCACCCACAGGAACACATGCCACAGAGAAGGAAGGCAGGAATCCCTGGCAGCCTCTCCACTCACAAGGAACTGGATGGAATTAATATGACAAACAGGGGGGCCTGGGATGTGGCACACTTGGAAGCATGCCCTGCCTAGCACATAAGAAACCCTATGTTTGATCCCAATAACACATAAATGGAGCATTGTGGTATATGCTTGTAATTCCAGCACTTAAGCTGGAAGAAGACCAATCAAGTTGAAGGCCATCCTCAGCTACACAGAGTTCTGTGCTAGTCTGGGCTACATGATCCTTAAACAGAAGAGGATGGGGACAGGGAGGGAGAGTGAAGCAGAGTGGAGCGAGAGGAAGAGAAAGGAAACAGGAAGGAAGGGGAAGGAGGGAGAGAAGAAGGAAACATTGTATTTTATCAGCAGGCTAATAAATACACAAATTATTTTAAAAGATAGTTTGAAAACTAAAAATATTAGCTGAGCTGCTTCTGGCCAAGTTAAACTAGATTTATGGTCCCAAATGACACAAGTCATAAGTAAAAAAGACAAATGCATGTTATATAAAGCTTTTTAGACACCTGTCATTAGTAGGCATGGAGAGCCATCCTCGAGAGAACACACAGGGGCCAAGAGCGCCAAAGCCTAGAGTTTCCAGGTCACAGGATGGGCAAGTCTCCATAGCTTCATGGGGGGTTCTTTAGGCCATTAACCAGAAACAAAACAACTAGAATGGTCAGGTAAAATAACCCTACAGCCAGGTCACTGGGCAGCGGGAGAGGGAAACCCTTCTTAACCCTGAGAACAGGAGGGCAAATGAACAAGACTGTTTGAAGCCCTAAATGAAGGCTGTTCTGAACCACTTCACAAATGTGCAGAAACCAAACTGGTACCCAGTAATTTTTTTATCCATTTTTTTTGGAGCTGGGCGTCTTTGGGACTACGTGGATAAACGCCACCAAGGAACTTAGACATTTATTAGGAGTAATAATCACATAAAGAAGTAGAAAAGGCGCTGCCTTCTACTGAAAAAGAGGGGTTAGATTAACCTTAAAAGAATACAAACAGCAGCAGCCCCGGAGACCCCCGAGAGTTACTCAATGTCCATTTCAAGTGCTCAGACAGGAAAAGGCTTAGGATGAAAGCTCTGAAAGAGTAAACTCAACCTGCTTAAATCAATGATACAATTTTCCAAAAGTCAGAGAAAAGGACAGAGGAATAAAGAGAAAACTGGCAGATTTTTTTTCAGCAGAAACAATGTAAACCAGAAAAGAACAATGTGTTTAAAACACAAGAATTGGGATGTCGAGAGGAGAGCACTCCCTGCCAATCCAGAAACCTTACTAACTCCTCCCTGCAAACCAAACCAAACAAATTAAAGCCTTTAGTAAGCTCTAAACCAGGATTCTCTCAAACAGCAAAGATGAAAATAAGTTGCTTTCAGTAGTAATGGATTTGCACAAAATCTTTCAAAGGAATCAGGCAAAAGGAAAAAGCAGAACCTGCTGAAGGGCTAAATTCAGGCTTGTCCATCTGTTACAACATGCAAACAAGTGATATCATCAACAAGATTCATACTTAAGAATCATGCAGTTCACTTACAAAAGAAACACACACAAGCACTCATCATGCTTTAGTAAGTTTGCAGTTTTGTTTTAGATGGCCTTCTTAGTTATTCCAGGCTGCATGCAGCTGGCGGGCTGCAGGTGGACGTGCCTGAAAGCACTAAATGTGTAAGCATCTGGGCCAGTCATGGGGGCACATACCTATATTCAGGAGCCTGAGGCAGGAGGACCATGAGTTAAAGGCCAGCCTGGACCTTGCCTCTAGAAAACCGAAGCTCAACCAACCAAACAAACAAAAAGCCATATCTAGTGAGGGGAAAAAAAAAAAACAAAAAACAAAAAACAAACAAACAACCAAAAGCCCCAAGCCCAAACAAAGCAGACCAACAAACCAATAGATGCAAACAGAACACAGACCCACACCATGGAGCATCCCCACCCATCACACATCTAAACCTATTTTATTTTTAATTTCTAACTACTGAAATATACAAACCCCATTATGTTTAAAAATATAAATGTATAAAGGAATCCTGAGAACAAAAGGTGTGGTCATTTCCTTCTGCAAGTGAATCACATTGTATCTATCAGTGTGTATATTCTGAGAAAAGGTGTTTCTGTATCTTTTCTTAAACAAGCCCCATCAAAAACAGATATGTAAACAATCAAAAACAGATATATAAATAAGTACCAACAAAATAAAAATCTCGGGAAAACGTCAAGCAGCACACGTGGAGCAGCGCTTACCTCCACAGGGGTGGACTCAGATATCTCACGCAGTATCACTATGCACCGGTTTTGATTTGGCCTTACTTTCTCTCCCTTCTCATCCACTTGGACTAAAGGTAAAGCTGTGAAAAGGGAGGAAAAACAAGGGTGAAATACACATTACATGATACGCCAACAGAATGTGAACACTCCTTACCAAACATACCAGAGAAACTTGTACACATGGTGAATTATTAAAATGTTGAAACTCAAACAAACTGCCAAACAGTTGAAACCCACCTTTCTGTTTAATTTTCAAAGTGAAGGAATATGTAAATTTAAAAGGTCCTGCAAGAGCTACCAAATATACACACAATGAGGTGACAACTGTAGACCAACAGATCAAACGCTAGAAGCACCAGACAAGGGGTTAATGGTTTTCTCCTTTCTACAGTGAAAACTGACAACTTTAGTCAGCGATATTGGGGGTAATCCTTAAGAATAATTCCACAGACTTAGTGTAGTATATAAACAGATACAGCCAAGTTGCTGAGTTTTTAAACCAGATCTAACTAACACACACACACACACACACACACACACACACACACACACACACACACACACACACACACAGTAGTGATAATTTTTTTTTTAAAAATCTTTTAAATCCAATTAAGCTCTAAAGGAAGATAGCAATCTTTTAATATCACTACTTAGTCAAGTGTACACAGAAAATTTTTGAAATCACTGTCTCATCAATGAATAGGGACAGGGCAACATAAACACACACCTACAAAAAAAGCTGGTTGGTAGAACTAAGACTTTATTTCAAACACAGCAATGTCGAATCACTCAAACATCTGTAAGCAGTGGGTGTGCGAGTATGTCTGCGGTAGAGCATACCGTTTTCTTTGTGAGAAAGCCGCTACAGCTGGACCACACATCAGTTTCAAGGGAGGGAGCAGGGAAAAATACTCACCTGGAATTTGTAGCTTGAGTACAAAAAGTGAATTTTTATAATAAAAACAATGTGATTTAAAAAAGAAACGGAAACATCACAGCAAAGTATATGCAGAAAGCGCCACAGGGCCAGCAAAGCTCTGAGAGGAGCAGAGGCATCCTTCACCTCATGTTCCTCCCATGGGTCAAGACCAAATGGCTATGGACTTTGAATGTGGCACTTTAAGGCCAATCAACATCTAAGGTGAGGTTATTTTCTTTCTTTTAGGAAAATAAACTGGTAAGGTAGTGAAGTCCCCCAAATCAAGTAGAAATAAATAAATCACAGTTTTGACACAGAAGGTAAGCTTTAAGGGACTAGTGAAGTGCCCACGGATTTAAACTGTGTAGGATTTAAACCTTCACTGTATGCGCCACATTTCAGAGAAACGTCATTCCCAATATCTTTCTAAGGAAAAAGTGCAACAATATTTCATCAAAGGTTAAACAACAAGTTGGAAAGAAATTCATTTAGTAGCTAAACCAATATTTTACTTCATTAATGTTATTATTGGTTTTGGTCTTCATTAATTTAGCAGCTGTCTTTAAGGATCTCTAATGAAAAGATTCTTTTTCTCTTTCAATTACCCATGATCTTTGACCTTTCACTATAGGTTCAGTCAATGCCCCTGTCATACACAGGGAGGCTGTGGGAGGAGAGGAGGGTCTAATTTACACCCAAATCCTGTGTGGTGGCTGGGTGAGAAGGTTTATAACAGGACAGATAGTGTGGAGACAGTTGTCAACTTCACCTCACTGTCTACTTACATCTCAGGACTTCAACAATCAAATCCACATCAGTACTGAGCTTCTTGATGTGGTCAAGGTTAGCCACCGTTGTAATTGGCACATACTGATCACTGTCCATCTGCGATATAAGGTACATGTCGCTAGCAAGATTCTCCCTGTTGAAAGAAAGCAAACTCTTCTAACTGATACTACTTTAAAAGAACTTTCACTTCTAAAACCGATTTACAAGAGGCATGAGTGTGGTGAGACAGCTTTGAAATGAGAGCTGAGTCTAAACTCCATATGATATTTACTCAACTGATAGAATCAAAATTAGCCAAAAATGAAATAATTCTTTTAAAACATAATTATAGTCAGGCATGGTGCACACACCCTTATCTCCTAACTCTCAGGAAGGAGACAATGTAGATCCCTGAGTTGGAGGCCAGCCTGGTCTACAGAGCAAGTTCCAGAATAGCCAAGGCAACAGGGAGAGAGAGAGACCCTGTCTTAAAGGAAGAAAAAGAAAACAAAAACAGTAACTCAAAACAAACCAATAAAAGGGTGCAATTATAGTACATCTTTGTTTTGGACAATGTTTGAGTAATTTATTAAAAATGTACACGAATTATTTTCTTCTTTTTTACAGTAGGGAAATCTAGTTAAATGAATCAGAAAGCTACAAGAAATACAAAAGGCCAGAAGAATGTCAGTACCCCGGATGTTCCATACCATCTGGACACATGTTAAAGGTTCTTCAAGTTGTGGCTTCTAGGCAGCCAATGTCAATAACAAGAAGAAAATAGGGTTAGCACCTTCAGCCCGGGTAGAAGGAAAACCATACACCAGCAAACAGGACAAGATGTACTACCTCCTGGCATTTGGGCCAAAGAAAATGTTTCTGTGAATCCTCAGGGAAAAGACCATATGCAATTCAACACACAGTCTCTAAAACACCACAAAACAAAAGCACAGCTGGGTTCCACAGCCCTCCTTCAGTGAAGACTGCCTGAGAGGAGCCCTGCTCACCGTTCCTCCTCTCAGAGCTGACACTGGGAGTTATGGGAAGGCTACACCAAAGGTTTGTAAATGGCAGGGATCAGAGCAGAGCTTCAAAACTTTGACAAAAGTATCCTTCATTTTTACACCATGCTATTTGCTATACTAAGTTGTGATAAAGGGGAGGAAGAAAGGATGCCTGGATATTGTTCCTTTATCTTAAACAGGCCTCCTTGTCTTTGTGGGACCTTCATTCAGACATGGTCGTGTCCTCAGAGCTACAGGGAGCTTCACTCTTTGCCAGTTACCTACCTTCCACATATCTACTCTCATCACTAACTCAAAAGGTCAACATTTTCCAGCAAGATGTCACTTAAGGGAAATTAAATGGAGGAGCCCACTAAAGCGGCGAGTGTTTTGGGCGTTCATCTGAAGGTCCTACAGCATGCTGTGCATATGCAGAAATCCACAGTCAAACAACAGTCCAGACAACCATCACCAAAGTGGATCTGAGGCAAACTCTGGGCATCCCTGGCCTGAGGGTCACCACCAGTTCTCTACAGCACTTCTGATGAGTAGACAGACATGTAATTAGGTATTTATAAACATACCACTATGAAAAATCACATTTGTAATCAATAGCCAAAGTGTAATTCAAGAGATATCAGGCATTAGAAAAAAAAAACCACTAACAGCCTTACCTAGATAAGCAGAATTCCAATGTTTTTTTAAGTACTTCCCGAGGGTCTTCCTGGCTTTCTGGTTGAGACTCATTTCCTCCTATACAGAAGTAATAAACAACTCAGGAAAAAAGGCTTAAGATTTACCAAGCAGGTGGGTAATCCAGTACAGCATTTCAGTGTTTTCACCTGTATATATGTACAATAATATGAAAAGTGCTATTTTATCTGCAGTAACCCAGGAAAAACAAAATAAACGCAATAGCTGGGAAAACAATGGTACTGCGTAGCCAAGTCCAGCAGTCACTGTCACAACAACAGTCGGCACAGGCTTCCTTGGTCCTGCCATACTTCAGAAAAGGTTTTCAGGTAATAAACAAGCACATTGACTCTAAATAACAGTAAACAAAAAACAACAACAACAAAGAATCAACGCAAAAGGTAAGCACAGGCAAAACCAAACAGCCCCAGACCAAAACATCAGAAGAAAGCTGGAGACGGCTGATACACGGGCCATTTGCTCTACAGGACTAGGTATGTTCTACAGGGGAGCTGTAAGTTTTCCTTCCCAGCTGTCTAAGGGACTAATGAGAAACTATGTGTGTATGGTCACAGACAGCAGCAGGAGAAAGGCAATGCACTATAGAAGCGTGACGTTTGACTGAAAGCCCCTGCCTACAGCTGTGGCACCCAGGGCGCCTTGGGAACTAATGTTTACTATCACTGATTTGAAGGCATTGGAACACTAACAAGTGTCTGTACATATGTCAGACAGGAGAACACAGAGGACACTTGTATTCTAAAAGTCAAGGTTAAAGACTGTGAAGGTAGACAAGGTGGGGGAATTCAGAACAAATGTAGAGAAGACAGTTGGAGACAGTATCATACTGAGCAGTAACAAAACACATCTTCACTAGCAAAAAGAAACTAAATTGCAAAAATAACCAAGGAATAAAACACAGGAGACCATAAGACTTGAAAGTGAAAATGTGGCCTGTCAATCTCTGATCTGGAGACTTTCCAAGGTTATCTCCTTTAAATTCACACTACAATCTCCATACTGAAGAGACAATTACTTGATACATGAACTGTGAATTCAGACTGAAAGAAGCAAGGCCCCAGCTCTCAGGGGGCCAACATTCCACCGAGAGGCAGACAATGGACAGCTGAAGAAGCCTTTGGCAGCGTAATGAGACTCAAGTGACTCAGAAGAAAACAGTCAGGGCACAGGGCCCAGGGCCAGAGTAGCATGGTGCTGCCCCACACTGCGGTGTCCTCTGAACTGATGGGGGAAAGAGTGTGCATGAGAAGAGTGACTCATTCCAGACAGAGGCCCTGTGAGGCAGTGCCATCAGACAGCAAGGAGGCTAGTACAGCTGTGGAGCGAAGAACTCAGTAAAAAAGAAAGGCACAGAACGAAGCATGTATGACTCAGGTCAGGGAGGTTGTTCAAATTTTAATTTGAAAGTGACTGGGAACCAATTTGGGGGATGATGTCCTGGAAAGACTACCATGGTTACATGGTACAGGCAGACTGAAGTTGCAGCCGTATAATCAAGAGGCTAACACAATCACTGAGGGCAGACCATCTTTTGGTACCACATGGTACCAAAGCCAAGTAAAGAAGTCGAAGGCCTGCCATTTAGCTCAGAAGTGTGCCAGTGTTCCACTCTGCAGCGGCAAAGAGCCAGTGCCTACAGAGACGCCTCTGGCCCGTGAAGACTACCAGGTAAGTCTACTGTGACGTACATGGGAATTAGGAGGGAGAAGAGAATGATCTGCTAGGATGAAGAAATCACCAACAAAAGTGACCCTGGGGATGGGGAGATAGCCCAGTTGGTATGTGCTTTTGTGCAGCAATGTGAGGACTTGAGTTTAGCCTTCTGATCCATGTACGCTGACTATGAGGCTATACTCTTGGAATCCCAACACTGGCTGGGAGTGAGAGTGGGGGCAGAGAAAGGGAGATTCTTGGAGCTTGCTAGCCAACTTCTCAGCCTAATCAATGAGGTCCAGATTCTACTGAGAGACCTGGTATGTCTCCTGAGGGTTGGCTTTTAGCCACATGAATATTCAAATGCCAGACATGTGCCCACGAATGCACGCATACACGCATGCGCGCACACACAGATAAAATAGGTAAGAGCAGGGTGAGATATATAGCCTATAATTAGAGCGCTATGGAGCCTGTTAAAGCTGAGACTCAAATACCATAGGGAGGAAAAAAACAAACAAACAAAAACCCCAAAAACCCCCACCCCCTAAACAGGCCTGGCCAAAATAGGGTCTTTAAAGAATTGGGTAAATGCAATTATCATACTTGCAAGGACAACTTAAGTAAGGCTTAAACAAATTCAGGAGGCCAGGACATAGGAACAGCTAACACGAAACAGCGTTCCAAAGGACCTTGATGGAAGGACATAGGTGTACAGAAGATACTGTGTAAGAGAATGATGGAGACTGGGGGTGGAGAGATGGCTCAGTGGTTAAGAGCACTGGCTGCTCTTCCAGAGGTCCTGAGTTCAATTCCCAGGAACCACACGGTGGCTCACAACCATCCATAATGAGTTCTGATGCCCTCTTCTGGCGTGCAGGTATACGCAGATAGAGTACCCACATACATGGACAGAGTACTCAGACACAAAGTAAATCTTTTTTTTTTTAAGCAGAATGGTGGAAACTGATCTAGCACAAACTGCACGGTAGCACTGCAGGAGGCGCAGCACCATGCGGGTAGCCAGACAGCAGGTGTAGTGGGGAGGCAAGGACTGTACGTGGTAAGAGGAGAGCTGCTGAGGACAGGCTGCAGGACTGAGTGACATCAGCGAGACACCAGATGACTTACAAGACGGAGATACAGGACTGAGGTTACTTTCTTTTTAAAAATAATATAAAAAAAAAATAAGTAAAATAAATGAACCAGTATGTTCCTAGGCATGAAAAAGCACTACTCCTCAATCCTAACTATAGAAATCAACGGGACTCCAGCAGGCTGTCAAGGTCAGCAGCCACCACGCTAAGTTTCTTGACTGTCACCAAGTGTGCAGTCCTGACACATGATGAAAAAGGGCGCTTTACCTTTGTGGATTTCTCTTTACCCCACATTATAGGCATGGTGATAGAAACACATGAGAAAACGTCTAGACAGGAGTATCACAGAGCACATGGTGCTCTTCCTCAAACTGTTAGGATTGTCAGAAACAGAGTCTAAGCACTGTTACGAGAGAGGAGCCCAGAGCAGGACAACAACTAAGTACAATGTGGCGTTCAAGGCAGGAAGAAAGACACTAGTTGGAACAGGTCAGTCCTCATTCCGGTTTGTGGTAAATACATCACTGTAAGAGAAGAACAGAAAGGCTGGGTGTGGGGTGGAGTTCTTTCTGAGGGCAACTGCTGTCAAGGTGGACAGTGTGCTCACTCTGCAATTCGTGACAACGGGTCTTTCCCACTTCCTTCTGCCAGAAGCACAAGAACTGTCTCTAATAGTCACTGTCACGCCCAGTTACAGTCCCCACAAGTTTCAAACTCTCCTCCTGCTCTTCACCCAGAGCCTATAGAAAGTCTTCAACTGCACTTCCGGTTTCCTACTGTGGCTCTGGTTCTGTCTCTTCTGCCTGGAGCTGAGGGTATTTCAGCTCCTCCCATGCTCAAGCGCCCTGGAGCACACAGCCATCTTCAGTGTTGCTCTGTCTTTGCTGTGAATTTTAAAACACTTTTTTTTTTTTTCCTTTTTCTTTTTTTTCGGAGCTGGGGACCGAACCCAGGGCCTTGCGTTTGCTAGGCAAGCGCTCTACCACTGAGCTAAATCCCCAACCCCTTAAAACACTCTTTAAAGGCTACCTGTACCACTGCATCCAAGGCTCACGGAGCATAACAGAAGATGAAGCGTGCTGCCTAACAGTGTCTCTGGCATGTGACACGGCACTGGACTGACCTAACTGCAGCTGGGAGGACCTGCGCAATACTGAGTCTGTTACTGTTTCATTCATCATGAATGGGAGAAAGGAACACATGAAGCCTACCCCTCACTGCTACTAGGCGCTAGGAGAGGAGCTATAAGTTCTAAGCCTCAATTTGCATTTACAAAAGTGACCCTGACCAAACTCAGTGGGGTAGACATAAGAGTCAGAAGGGTTGCTGGGAAGAAAAAAGAATTTGGGGGGGGTAATGAGGTGAAAACAACCCAAAGATCAGTACACACATGTATTGAGCTGTCAAAGAATAATAAAGAATGATATCTTAAAAGGATAAAGATGCTTGAGACCGTGAGTCATTATGGAAACTCAAGCTGAAATCCCTGTGAGCTCTCTAGCTGAGGCACGGAGAGAGGCTGCCTTTGCTCCTGGGAAACAAACGCTGGCCCGCTGTGGAGAGCTGTGGAGAGCTGTGGAGAGCTGTGGAGAGCTGTGGAGAGCTGTGGAGAGCTGTGGAGAGCTTCCTCAGTTGCTCCTTCCTTAGCCTTCCCTTCATCTGCTTCCAGCCCACAGTGTTGGGGACTGAATCCAGTGCATGTGTTAACACTTTACAAACCGGTAGGCTTTGTCAATCACACCATAAACAAAACTGGAAGTAAGGAATTATTTTCCCAATACCCACAAACATTTCACATTGGTACCACACCCTAGCTTCAAAAGAGAAGTCTTTGTCTTTTTCTTCCAAAAATAGCTTTAAATATCTCTTTTACAAAGAACAAACTCTTTTGAATTTAGAATTCCCAGACATATTTTAACGTATTATTTTTTGATACTACCTACTTTGGGTCTTTTGCATAGTTTCTGTTCCCAGTTTAAGATTGATATGCAGTCTAAACTTTGTTATTTTTAGTTCCTTTCATTTTACTATAGGATCCCCATCACCTGTATATAGAGAGCCTGTTATTTTTTTCTTTTTGTTGCCTTTTTTTTTTTCTTTTTTTTTCGGAGCTGGGGACCGAACCCAGGGCCTTGAGCTTGCTAGGCAAGCGCTCTACCACTGAGCTAAGTCCCCAACCCCTGTTACTTTTTTCTTAAATCTAATTTAAATGCCTTAAATGTCTAGCATTCTTCCCTCATTTTGCTATCAAAAAGTCATTTTCACCATTACTGCAGTTTATCCCAATGTTTTGTCATTTCCCAATTATTAACCAGTGTTAGGTTAATGAGGAAGCGCTGATCAAATCAAATTGCTAAATGCTAGTGAATCCTTGCTTATATGAAGGTTTAATAAAATCACTTAAATTCAACATGGCTAATTCATATTTACTAGAAAGCAATGTGACTTGATTTTTTTCTTTCCTTTATAAACTCTTACCTTATTCATTTGACCAGTTTAAAACAGACCTAACGTCTACATTTTCTACATAAGTAACGATGCTGACTTCTGTCGTATTTGAGTCTTAAACTAAATGAGGTTATCTCACACTGCGGGGCCTGGTAGCCTTGGGTCTGCCAACTCCGCTCCTGCTCACTAAGATAATGCTCTCCTGTATTTACAAATGGTGACCATAAGCAATGCAGACCAAGAAGACAGGCCTTGGTTTAAAACCTGAGGTAATTATACCCTGCAACAGTAAGAAACAAAATAAAAAGGAGAAAAATATATCCAACAGGTTTGCTTCCCCACATTTCTTTCTTTCTGTCACTTCTTTCTGTCACTGCACTAACAAAGGGGACACAGTTTAAGTCCTTCTGGCTCCCAGGGCCTTTATCCACTGCTCTGTTCTACTCTCTAACTCTCAGCCCACCAACCTGCCTTACCCTCAATTCCAACACTAATTCTCCACCTCTGCCTGTCTTGACACTTCACCCCATGAAAACCCTTGGCTTCTGGTATTCAGTGCCATTTGTCTCAGAAGCCACTTGATTCTCCAGCACACCTTCCCCTCCAGGGTTTCACTCCTGTCTCCACCAGTTTCAAGGAACACTGAGCAAAGGCAATGAAAAGTACATTGTTTAAAGCAAGACTAAGAAACTGACATAACAATTAAATCTCCAGGACTCTCAGTGAAAAACATCGCACTTTGCAGGCTTACCCGTGTCGCTGTTCTCAGGCAGAGGTTAAGTATTCTGCATGGTCTAGAGCCAGAGTGCTCATGTCTGTCTGCTCTGCCTCCTGTGCGTCCGGGAGCGTGGCATTCTCACGGCTTTTGTCGCCATCGCCATTGGCATCCGATCCTAGAATTGCAGTTTTGTCCTCAGAGGATGTGTTACAAGAATAACTTTCCCTTAAAGTACAGCTTACTACATTGGCATTACTCAAAATTTGTAATTGGATTGTACAAGCTCCCAAGGCTCTAAATGTGTCACAAGCCTGGGCCCAGGTGTGAATGGAGAAGACAGTTAGCATGCTGAGGAAGGCAAAGGTATAAGTTAACAGCGGCTCCAGGCTCACTACTCACCCTGCTGGTCGCAGTCTGTAGGACGGCCGGGAGCCTCTTCCCACGAGGCATTCACACCGACAGCCGCACTACTTGCCTCCAGATGTAACATATGAGTCCCCCATACTTTTGCATTAGGGTTTAGCTCTGAAACCTTAGTTGTTGGGACCTAGAAAAAAATTTCACATGTATGTATTTTTATCCTAAGTTCAACAAATGCTGTTTTGTTAGTTTATAGTAAAAACCAACACCAATATTAAGACAGTTTAGGCTCAAAAGCCTAGCTAGCTATCTATTCACACACACCTTGGGATTAAATGAGGCTCAAAACAAACAAAGCTGATGCAGTCAGAACTGCAGCTAAGTCACCCTTACAGTTTCTTCTAAGCTCAGGGCTTACTGCAAATGAGGGCTCCTTTATTTCACTCAGCTCAGCCTCAAAACCTGGATGGCCTAACATGAATCTCAATTTATAGGTTTACAAATGCAATACAATGTAAATGGAAACGTCTTAATTATAAAGCTCTAAACTGTAAGCAGAGATAGAAAACAAGAGCTCTTCCTTGCAGCTAAGACTCCTGAAGCACCAGAGAAGGTTAGAGCATCACTAAGGCAGGAGAACACCTTACAGTCTCGGTAGAGCTACTCGCTCCCATTCCTGAGAGTCGCCCTATCCTCTTGGCAGCTACAGAACGACTGCCCAGATCGCCCACAGGAGGCTGCAGGTGATGCTGATTCTTCTGGTCTAGGGCTCTCACCTGTGCTAACGCTACTGGGGCTTGAGTCCAACGCCCTACAGACAGCTGTGCAGCTACTTTATCTCGTTAACATCACTTGGAAATAACTTTGCAAGTCTCACTTTTTAAGTGGATAGGAATTTTTCAGGTTTTGGTAGTGGTTAATTACATAAAAGTATATTTGGTAGTGAAAGAGTAAAATGCAATTTGACACTCCTCAGGTTCAGAACAGCTATTCAATTGTAGTGAAGTTTGTTGAGATTTTTAGACCCAGGTCTGTTTAAATCTGCATGATTTTTTTTTTATTTATAGGTATTTTAATTTTAAAAGAAAAAAATCAGATGATAACAGCAACCACCACCACCACCACCACCACCACCACAACAACAGTGCTGACATTGCTGGCATAAAGCACTCAGCATGATGCCTGGTACACACCGGGCACTCCCAAAATCACTAGCCCACTGGTCACAATGTCAACAGCAGCATCCCACGCTCAGACGCCGGGGACCTCATCCAAAGGCTGTCCAGCTCAAAGTATCAGGACAAGCACTCTTACAGGATCAGCACCTCCTAGGCCTTGTTCAAGTGCAGGCACATCCCGGCGTCTGTGTCTAACACAGCACTTCTGTACTTTGGCCCAGTCTGTCTGGCATACGCTTTCATTCACTTCCAGGACTGACAGTCTCTGCTCACACGCTTCACAGCTTATCATATCCCTTCACTAAGTGAATACTCTCCATTTCCTTTTTTTCCTGGTACCAAAACAAAAATCAAACAAACAAAAAAATCTGTCTTTCTTCTACTTACAAACCCTGAATTCTTCTCCAACTACATCCCAGTAGTGGCTATTTCCCAAATACCAACTCCAATTTGCCCCTGAACTCTCTCAACAAACCACTTGCCTTTTTGAGCACACCACCAGTCATGGTGCCCTGAAGTAGAGCCCCTCATGAAGGGACAGGGGTCCCAGTCCTGGGTGTACCTCAGACTGGTGTTCTAAGCTGGGAACAGGCAAGCTTGTGTTTCTCCAGGGTCCAGCACAGACAGTACCCTGTCTGCACTGCACAGCACGAGGCACTACTGCTGCGCTACAGCAAGGGAGCATGGAGCATTGTAACCACGGACAGGCAGAGCAGATCCAGTCTCAGGCAAGGGGCGCGGGCAGTGGAAACCTGAAACTGTTTCTAACACTGCAAGGAGAAGGCTCTGAGCCAAGCAGTGTCCACATTCGTCCTCTGAACGTAACTCTGGCCTCTGCTGCCTCCACTCGCTGGGCAAGAACTGAAGCACAATGCCCACAAACGGAGGCCTAAGCAAGTGCCCATCTCTTTACTTTGGCAAGTATTTCCAAAAAGCCAGGATTTTCCTCCAAGTTAAGTGTAAGCAATAAACGCCGATTCTTCAATCACAATTAAATGTCCAATTCATCTTTGGCATCTGGTGTCTCTGCAAAAGGCTAGTCTCATCTCCTCTCTCTCTCCACCTACCTAACAAGGACAGCCTACACTCACAGGCATCTGCGAGCACTGTGCTGGCGCCTGAGCACCGCACAGCGAAAGGCAACCTGAGGTCCTGGCTGTTACACACACGGAGGTTTAACAACTTTACTCAAGTATAACTTGCATATTTTTAAAGATTCCCACATATTTAATTTTCATGAGTTTGGATTCATAAAACTACCATCAGAATCCTCCAAAGAACCTGTTGTTTTAATTATAACTATTATATCTGTATTATTATACTAGTCTGTATAATATAACCTATTTCTCTTTTTTCCTTCTTGACTATCTGCATAAATCACTTTTTGAATTAGGCTCAGTTCTCTTCCCAGTATCCCAAAATCAAGTTTTTCTATTTCAATTTCATTCAATATATTAACAGACTCTTGTCACATGCACTGCCTATATAGTCTTTAAATTACTAACATTAATACCAAGTAACATTATCTTTTTCTTCTTAGTGTCTTTTGTGGCTGAGCAGCATGAACAATATATGTTCTGTAGTTTATAAGACAGATTACACGGCTGTGAAGTGCCCACAAGCAGCACTCAGTTATTACGGCCTGGCATAGTTAGTCTTCCATGGTGTCCACAGCCAGACTGTGTCTGTGCTCTATAGAACTCTGGGGTGGTGGACACCACACACACAGGGGTGGTGGACACCACACACACACACACACACACCCCACACACACACCCCACACTCCATACACACACACACACACACACACACACACACCCCACACTCCACACACACACACACTTTGCTCACCACTATGTTGCCACCCAGCCAGCATCATTCAGAACATAGTAGAAAGGTGCTCAATGAAAACTTACCAGAGTAATAGCATAGAAATGTACATTTTCCACAAAGTAACAACAGTTTTAGCTCACAAATGACTTGGACCTTATGGGTAAGAAATTATTACATCTTGGGTGCTAAAGTGATGGCTCGGTGGCTACTTTTCCAAAGGACACGACTGGAGAATTGGCACAAGGTTAGGAGCACTTGCTGCTCTTGCAGAGGACCAGAGTTTGATTCCCAGTACCCACATAGTAGCTCACAACTTCTTACTGCAGTTCAGGGAATCTGGAGACCTCGTCTAACCTTCCCTAACACCAGGCATGCTGCAAAGACATGCTGACAGATACATGCAGGCAAAACATTCGTGCACATAAAAATAAAGTAAAATAAATCTAAAATGAGAAAGTTTTTCAAAGGAAATAAAGAAACCATTATTTAAGTAGTAACGCCCAAGCAGATGTCAGGAAAGCAGTCCATTAGGATTGTGGGTAGTTATTTAAGATTTGGAGAGAGCACTGACAAAAGAGATGATGCACGAAGACCTCCAAGACCTAAGGGCCTAACAGCAGAGAGCTCACTGCATTCTGCACTCCTACTACAATCACAGCAAGCTTAACAGGGAGGCATCACTACCCTCATTTCCCAAGAAAACCAAGAAAGAGAAAGGTCATATCCACCAATGGTAATGAGAGGATTATAAGATTGTACCTTAATATCAGCAAACTCAAAACATTCAAGAACTGACTTATCAAAATCCACATGAAAAAGACTTTTATTACACAAAGGCCAACCTTTGCTTTACTTAAAAGAAGGGTTTTGCTTTTACTTGTATGAAACTTGCAATGGATTATCATCAAGAGCCCTAGTTTTATCTGCCTGGATCTATGAGTCAGAATTTTCTTCTCTGAAAATGTATGGGTTGGTAACATTTATTACAACCAGAAGCAAGCTGAACTTCCTGCCACACTGTGAGGGTGTGGGGACTGTACATAAAGTCACCACTGCTTCTCTTTGAAGGACGAGGCATTTCACCTGCAGGCTCGGATGCTCTGTACATTCAAAACACTATGCTCTACTTTTTAAAAATTCCTGTTTCACAAGTTTGTATTACAAGATAGAATGGTCTCGCCAACAGGCTGCTGAACGGAACAAGAGGGAACTAGGAGTGTCTGAGTGGGGAAGTAATGGGGAAACTCAAAGAGATGAGACAACAGAGCAAAGGGGGGAATGCCTGAGGGAAGTCTGGACTCCTAAAGTCGCCCTGAGTTTTGAGGCACACCAATGCTACCTCTGTCCCTTCAGCTGCAAAGAGACATGGCTCCCAATATAGGGTTAGTTTTAAAATGTCTGTGACCAGACTTTGAAAATAAGTTTTAAAATGAAGGCAACACTATTAAACATGATAATATCAGAAGTATATGCTTGGACATTATCTCATAATTGAAAAGCCAGTTTAAAACAGCATATACTTTGCTTAAAGCCACAGGATAAAGACAGCACTCAGTCTCCATGTCAAATAAATGTACCAAACAGAGCTGATAATCAGCTACTAACTGTGTGTACTTAAAACATTCAGAAACAATTGTGGGCATAGAGAAAAGCAGGCAAGAAACACTGATGGGCAATCATCCTATTTGCTTATCTCCATCTTACAACTGTCTCCTTAATTTCTAAGTGAAATCTATCTCCTTCCTATTACCGATAGCTTTTCTTACTGAAAAAAAAAAAAATCCTATTTCAGACCAGCCTTTTGTGTCTATTGGTTCCATATCTACAAATTCAACAAGTCACAGATCAAAAATATTTGAGGAGGGAACCCTGTACCTCTAAATACAATTTTCTTGCTATTTCCCTAAAAAAGAGAGAGTGTATGGTATTAGATATTTCAAGTATTTTAGAATGCCATAAAGTATGCAGAAGAATGGTTTTGGTATCCATAGGTTCTCGGAACCAATCCCCTGCACATACAAAGGGATAAGTCTATGCCCTTTCATTACTAATACTTTGTTACACCTGTACTATGAGCAACATTAGCTTCCTGTTGCTGAATAATAAGTGCATTTATTAAAGAACTTTTACAAAGATGCGCAAGTTAGCGACCCAGTATCAGTGGCAAAGCTTCATCCAAACCATGGAGGTCGGAACATGAGTGATTTTTATTGAAACTAAAATTTTCTGCCTTAGACATATATAAATATATATGTGTGTATATATGTGTATATATATATTTATATATTTATATGAAATGCATTTGTGTTCTGCATGTTGTTGGTGACTTCAAAAACGTGCTGAAACACATCACACTGCCCAAGTGACAGCTACCCTCTCTCAGAAGAGTAAGGTACACTGAGCAAAACAGTACCCATATGAAAAGGTCTGCACAATGCTGTGTGGGTTAATTAGGGGGCATGCTTTAGCACCAACAGTTTACACACAAACTCTGGCTTAAAGATGTCAATTGATAATTCACATTTATTTTTCATTCGAAAAAGGTTAAATTGATACTTCATGCATCCAGTCTTAAAAAAGATTAATACAGATTGCCCACAACCTAGAATTAACTAATTTTCATAAACACAATCAGAACATAGCACAGAAGTGCCACAGCACAACACAACAAACACCGAGAAGGCATACTTACTAACTGTCCACCTCTACTTTGCCATCCCCAAACAACACCATCATCTGACACTGGTAGCTGATAAAGGGTCTGTTCCAAGGAAAATGAAGTATCTTCTAAGTACTGGGTCTTACTGTGTAGATCCTCATTAAAAGTCGGAGCATCTTCTGTCATGTTTTCTATGGCTGTGTTAGCCCAGAGATAGCCCACTTGATATCTGCCACACCTACCCGTCAGTCCTTCGGCAAGTGCCTGACTTGTTAGCCCTCCCATAGGGTAATAGGAAAATTCATTCAAAAACTGAGCATAGAACTCTTCGGGGATACTGTGCCAGTCCATTTCTGAGGGACTTCCAGACACATCCTCTGTGGGTGATGCAATGTGGTCGACCCTGGGCACTGTACATTCTTGGCTGTCAGCTGGGATGGCAGGAACTGCCTGGGGAGCATTACCAGGACTAGCTGCAGGCATATCCACTTGTACAGACTTGACATCAATCAAAGAGGAACACTCCTCACAAGTGTCATGTAACACTGATTTCTTAAAAGTTGCCTCAGTGTTCTCCGAAAAATGAATCTCCCCATTTAAAGTGGACTCTTGAACTGTGGATCTGTTTTTTTTTCTTTTCGTCTTACATGGGCCTAAGCAGCTAATGCTGTTAGGATTAATACTGTCTTTATCCAAACAAAGTTTCTCATTCTCTTCTTGGCATGTTGGCTTTTGTTTGCTCAATTCTGATGCATTATTACCAAAGGCATTAGAAACATCTTTAATTGATTCAGTGTTGATGAGATGTGAATCAGGGCTTCTGTCACTGTTAGCCCACTCCTTCTTTTCAGGTGATGATGAGCTGTGGTTTAAAGCTGGTACAATTGTAAGGTTTGGGTTTTCACTCACCCCATCAGTTCCATAACTGTTTTCAATTTGACTTGTTTCACAATCAGGATCTGCTGCTACGCCAGACCCAATACAGGTTGCCATGTTCCTATTGGGCACAACCTTGCTAAGAACACTCGTTTCCCAATGAAAGATTGTTTTAGTACCTGACTTGGCATTTTCTATGTTCTTCTCACAGATCTCTCTATAATTAGCTTTCTGTGGTCCCTTTTCAGCATTTGCTGGTACACAGGGCCCATCAGATTGGCTCTTCACATGTACTTTGTCTCCTGGTTTGTCATGTAGGCCTGTTTCCCTTGCTTCAGGACCAACACAAGTGAAAATAGATGCAGGGGATGTTACTGAGCCCTGATGAGGTCTGGAGTGATGGTGAGACTTGTCACTTGGTGGTCCTTGTGAAAATCCAGGCTTCAGGAGCTCTGTCTTCTGGACCACCTCTTCTATGTCTGATTCACTTTTCACTTGAGTTAAATCATAAGCTTCTCTCTGAGCCTTGTCTGCCCTCCTACCCTGACAGACATCTGCTTGACACCAACTTTTCAACTCCCTCTTGCCATGGCTCTCAGTGTCTAAAATGCTCATTCTACCCTCATCTTGACAAACGGAACTATTTTCAGAATACAAGAACAGCTCACCTCTGTTTGCCAGCTGGATACTTCCAGTCTCCAGGTTGCTATCCCCCAGGTGTTGCTCCTCCATACACACTGGTCCCCAGTGGGGTACAGGATTAGGGCCATCAAGTTTACTCAAGGCAACCTCTTTGAAATTAGCATGAACTGGGAGATACTCACTGTCCAAGCTCTCCAAAGCTAACTTTTCAGGACTTAAATTAATCTTATCTAGACCAAAGGAAAGGATCCTGCCTGACCTGCTAGCACTGATGTGGAAGTAATCAGTATCTTCTAGTGGCTTTTCAGAGTCATGCTCTCTTTCCATTTCGGAGTTTAACCTTCGACAAGTGCTAACTGTTGTAGCCTCAGGTTCACCAATCCCATCAACATAGGAAATATCATTTGGTAAATTAACAAGTGAGTCATCCACCTGACTTCCTAGTCCTGAAGCACTGCTCGAGCTCTCTTCAGATATAGCACACGTGCATTGTAATGAGTCACTGCCTATGTTAATATTTAACTCAGGGAGTAGGCCAGTATTATGTAATGTACTATGTTCTGTGTGATCTTTAGGGAATTTGGCATGAACTTTAGCCCTCAGAGACTCAGCTTGTAGGTCACTGATGCATGCTTCATCACATGCAGCATAGCCCCCAAAAAGCTCAGAACGACAGCCACTTTTCTCACTAAACACTTCTTTTGTTCCATGTGAGCAGAGGACATCTTGGGGTAACAGCTCTTCCTGCTGCAGCTTTAACTCTCCTGCCCTCTGGATGGCATCTGAGGCAACACATTCTTCCCTGATATCTAAGGGCCAATCCTCTTGGGAAACTCGGTAAGTAACAGCTGAATGCCATTCTTCTGCAGCTGCTCCATACATGGGAGTACACAATTCCTCATCCATGTTCATACACTCCAGATCTATAGCACAAATACTATAAAATCTGTTCTCCCTTGAATTCTTACACAGTTTGTCACCAACACAAATACAGCTTTTATTTTCCAACTCCCCAGCAGACACATTAACAGAGTTATTCTCACTTAAATTACTGATTCGCCTGTTTAGCACTTTTTCTTTCTCTACTAAAGAATTTTTACAAGTGGCCAGGCAACACTGCAGATGGTCACTTAGGAAAGTTTCCTGCTGCTGGTCAGGTACGTGTGAGAAAGGCTGGTCATTTTCAGAGCAAACCTGTCTACCACTGCTCCTACACAGTGGGTCACTAGCAATCTCAGGATCCTCTCCAACAGCAACAGTATCTGAACTCTCATTAGCCTTGTCTGCACTTTCAGACCCATAAAAGAACTCGTATGAGGTGGAGGAATCAGAATTCCATGACTGCTTTGATCTATGATCCTGTCTGTGCCCAGACCCTGTAAAGACTCGAGCGCACACAGTAACCCCAGCGGCCGCTCGACTGGGTCCATTGTCAACATTATGAAGCTCCTCACCTTCAAGGGTATCAAATAATGAAGATAAAGTTTTACTTATCTTGGTCTCCAGTTTCTTCTCTTCCACACATTTTTGTAACAGGCCGATTTTCTCACTGTCATTGTCACTACTGAGTTCTTTGCTGAAGCAACAGCCCATATCGAAACTTCAAACTCACATCCCAACACTTGTCCTTTTTTGCGCCTCTACAACTGTGTCTTACACTACCTTGCTACAGTTCTTCGGCTACAGCCAACACCCTATACCAAAAATAGCTCCTGGCAAAGCAGTCACATGTTCCTGCCACTCAAATCCCAATCCTAATGACAACAGAGTCCTGCCTGACATTCATCAGACTTCTTGTGCTGAGATCCAAATGGCACATGACTCTAAAGCTACAGAACAGGGGAAACAGAAACATAAACGTGGTTTCACCTCATCTTCATAAACTGAACTCTAAAACAACTGAAGTTAGTAGCACAGCCAGAAGACATTTCAAACTTCTGTTTTTTCTTCTTCAGTGTTTCAGTATTACCTGGATTATATTTCATAAGACAATAGCCACCACAAGTTAGTTTGTAAAGTCCCTTTAAAGAGAGCAATACCAGAACCTGACTCTGTAACATTTACAACTATGAGACTGTTAGGTGACAGACAATAAGGCTGCTGGACAAGCCTGAAAACTTGAGTTCAATACCCGGATGGCACACCTGACCTCCACATGTTCCACCTATGTAGGCAAGGTACGTGCACTTGCACACTTATGCATGTGAGCAGACAGACAGACAGACAGACACACACACACAAATAATAATAATTCTAAATTTTACAGCTACATAAAAGTTTAATCTCATTTTCTAGTTTTAAAAAATTTAATGTTAAGGAATCATATTTATTTTGTCAGGCAAAACAATGGAGTGACAAAGAGATCCATTCTGAAGTGTCAATGTGAACTAATGAACTGTCCAGTATTTACCTCAAAATAGTCCAGAAAATAAAGTTCTATGTCTATACATGCCTTGAGTGTTATATGGGGTAGGACTGAAACATGAACAGCTGAATGAGAGCTAGAATGATTGCTAGGGTTCATGATGCCTACACTGGGATGTAAATACTATTTTCTTTATAGATATCTGAAACTTGAAATTAAACATGCACTGGCATTTCTATTAACTCTTCTCCTGGAGCTAGAGAGATGGCTCAGCAGTTAAGAGCACTGACTGCTCTTCCAGAGGTCCTGAATTCAATTCCCAGCAACCACATGGTGGCTCACAACCAATCTGTAACAGATTCTGGTGTATCTCAAGACAGCTACAATGTACTCATATATGTTAAATAAATAAAATATTAAAAAAAAAAAGACTTCTCCTAAAATCAGTATATACTGCTACAACATTTAACCTGTAAGATACTGTGCTTTAAAAGCAGACAGTTGTCATTTACATACAAAATGAAAGCACTGGCTATTTTCATGAGTGTGAGTCTACTTACTTATGTACTAGTTAATCTAAACAGTCACTCAGAAACAATGTCATCAAAAGAGATAGTTTGTCTATGGGGATTGGGGGAGAAGGTAAAGTCCTAGAAGTTAAATCACAGCCCTGTAAATGCCAAGCAAGCACTCTACCACCGAGCTATATCCCAAGACAGTTCCTTTGCCTACGTTCTCTGATCTAGTTATCTTAAGTAGTTTGGACTAGTAAGATGGCATAGTGGATTAAGGCCCTGCTGCCAAGCCCGACAATCCCAATTTTATCCCTGGGTCCAACGTTGTAAGAGAAAATACTGACTCCCTTCAAGTTGCCCTCTGACCAACTGACCTACACACACACACACACACACACACACACACGCCCATGCTATGACATATGTACATGTGTGTACACATACACATATAAGGAATAATTAAATATAATGAAATGCCATTCCGACCCAGTTCAAACTTTCCTGACATAAGAATCGAATCCTCCTATTATGACTAGAAAAAGACATGGCACTCCCCAGAAAAGCAAACACTAACATTGCCAGTCTTTACACACTGCTCTCAAACAGCATCTTTGCTCATTTATGGTGAAATCCAACAGGACCACTTCAACAGAAAGATCTAAGTTCAGTCTCTGGGACCCACGTGACTGAGAGAACTAAGTCCTACACGTTGCCCTCTGACCTCTACGTATAGACTGTAGAACATGTGCTAATTTCATAGATGCTATGTATTTTAGAGAACAGAACACTAATGTTTATTATGCTGTCAAGTTCCTAAGGTTGTTAAATACTTAGAAGATAAACTAAATTTGTAGTTCTACGGAGATGTACTTCCTAGACGCACATATAAATGCAAAAAGCAAGATTTAAAACAACGGATTCCCACTCCCTTGTGTACCTAAGACTGACCTCAAACATGCTCGGTATTTAAAGACGAGCCTGCACCTTGTTTCTTGCCTCCTGGTAGGATGAGAAGCAGGAGCTACCACGCCCAACTTAGAGTCCTGAGGCTCTCTCCTTACATGTGAGGCAAACCCTTTACCAACTGAGCACACACTTAGCCTGTTGCTTATTCTCTTATTAGAATTTGACTTGCATACTCTAAAAAAGTCATCAAAATGTAAAGCTAATCATATACATACGAAACAGATTGACTGAAAACAGTCATAAACACTTGAGAATAAACTATCTGACACATTGTGAAAGAGTAGTGATATTTAACATACTCAAGGGCACAATACCAAAATGGATCCTCCATTTAAGAAACATCTACACTTAATTAATTTTGTTCACAATACATATTTGGGTAGTCTTGCCTGTGGCTGGGCAATCTGTGATAATCTTAAAACTAATTTACCTGAGTCAATGCTGGGAGGGAACTTGTTTGAGAAGTGGTTTGCGATATAGGACCATTCATCTGTAAAATTGCAAACATCAAAACTCCATTATAACATTAACAAAACATAATTTTAAACCATAGCAATTTAAGTAACACCAAACCCACTAAAAAAAAATTCACAATTTTACATAGCAAAGAAATCTGTAAAAAATTATACCCAGAAATACAGTGGCACCTTAAAATGTATAATTTCTCAAGTTCTAACTAAACATTAGAATTTCTGGTAGTTTCAAACTGAGGTAACTTTAAGAAGCTGTTTTTCCCCAACACCCATTTAAAAGTGTTAAATATTACTGTTTGACAGGATTAAAATTCCTAAAGATTTATTATTTTTATGAATGTGTACATGTATGTATTTATTCTTGTGTGCAGGTGCCCTCAGGGACCACGGGATGGCCTGAAGTTGCAGTTAGAGGAGGCTCTGAGCCTCCCAGGGTGGATGCTGGGGACTGACCTCTGCAAGAGCAAGGAGTGCTCTTAAACACACAATTCACTATGTTAATATGATAGCTAGTTTTTAAGGCTATTTTATCTGCATGAGTGTTTTGCCTACATGTATGTCTACATGTGTGGTACCCATGAAGGTCACAAAGAAGGGTCAGGTTCCCTGGAACTGGAGTTAGAGATGGCTGTGAGTCATGATGTGGGAGCTGGGAATCAAACCTGGGTCCTTTGCAAGAACAAGTGCTCTTAATTGCTAAGCCATGTCTCCAGCCCAGATTTTCTTTCACTAGTGTGTATGTACACACTGTGTGTGTGGGCGGGTGATGCCAGCATGCATAGGAGTCAAAGAACAGCTTTGACGAATTTGTACTCTTTTCACTGTGGAATACGGTAAAACAAATTCAGATGGGCAGAATTGGGTGACAACTGCTTTTACTCACTTTCCTGGCCCCAAATTGTATTTTTTTTTTTTAAAGATTTATTATATATTACTGTAGCTGTCTTCAGACACACCAGAAAAGGGCATCAGATCTCATTATAGATCTCATCATATCTCAACCGTGTGGTTGCTGGGACTTGAACTCAGGACCTCTGGAAGAGCAGTCAGTACTCTTAACCACTAAGCCATCTCTCCAGCCTGCATTTTCTTGATACAAAGCTCTAAGTATTTAAAGTTATATCTTTTTTTTAATGTATCTCCTAGTACTGGTAGTTTCTGCTAATAAAGTTGCAGATATTTTTTCAAATAAATATAATTCAGTCTGAAATATAACAGCTTGCTACTTGGGGGAATTACACGGAAAAAAACATTAAAATTGAAACTAGAATTTCCTTCACTACTTTTTCAATATACTATAAAATAAGCTAACTTTCCTTTGAAAATATGTCATAAGGCCCTCATTCCAGGGGGGGAGTCTGGAGGAATGTCACACATGGGATGCACAAAAAAAAAAAAAAAAATCTAAACAGGTCCAGCTAAGCTCCCAGCTAATACCATCAGATCACACCACCTTTTGGATAATTATGCTTCAATATAGCTATTGCTTCTCTTTTGTTAGAAAACAACATAGTTTTCCCTGTAGGTCTTTCTGAAAACTTTTGTGTGCATCTCTTGCTGTAGAGATCTCAGCCAAGAACACTGGATGAGTAAGTTCTTTTGCTCTGTTATTGTTTGATATACGTGTTCTAAGAAACATACTGTTAGAAAATTACTATTCCTTTTTAACCTCTTTTTTTTTTTTTTTTTTTTTTTTTTTTTTTTTTTTTTTTTTTTTCAGAGCTGGGGATCGAACCCAGGGCCTTCTGCTTGCTAGGAAAGCGCTCTACCACTGAGCTAAAACCCCAACCCCCTTTTAACCTCTTCTTAAGTCCATAAAGAGTCTGAGCTCTTTATCAGAAATAGGAATGGATGGCTGTGGCCTGTGGCCTACAGGCCTCCCCCGGGCCTCCCCTCTGAGGACACCTACCAGATGAGAGCTGTCCTTGCCCTCCTGGACTCGCTGTGCCTGCGGTTCAGCCACAACTTTAGCGTCCTGATCAGAAGTCATGGGCTCCACTGGAAAAGTATAATGCTAAACTCAGGACGCTGGAAAAGACAGAATGTGAAAGTTAGCTTTGATTTGAGAAGCACCAGTTTTTGTTGTTTTATTTTTGAGATGGCCTAACTGCTTAGGCCTAAAATAGCTGGAACTCATAGGAGCCCAGGTTATAAACAACTAACTTGCCATAACCCTCCTTCCTTAGCTTTCCCAGTGCTGGGATGACAAGTGTGAGTCACTCCACCCAGCACTATAACTGATTCTTAAAGTAAAATTCCTAGGTCTGAGAATGCTTGAATCTTTCAAATTGTTTGTTTGCTCTCTGGATTCCAAGCAGTTAGGAACGTTTGCCCAGAATGCCCATGCTATTCACTGAGCCTGCAGCAAGTTTCTCCTTCTGACCAATTTTAGAAACTGTGTGCTAACAAACAAAAGCTCAGGAATTCATCTTAAAACCTAAAATTAAGGAGTTGATAATCAAAGAATATTCACAGCTCAAGAGCAAAAAAAAAAAAAATAATTTCAAACCTGGTCAAAGAATACATGTACACACACACACAAATGCTCCCAATGGAAAATGAGGAACACACATACTAAGATATTCAAATGCCTCACTAATCATCAGGGAAAAGCTAATTAAAACCACAAAAAGACACCACCATGCACCTGTTCGGATGGCTATAAAAAAGACTGTGACAAGTGTTGGCGAGGGTGTGGAGAATGGAGAATGCAGAATGCTGCTGGAAGGACCGGTGCAGCATTGCTGAAAACAGTAGAGGTTTCTCAAAATTTTAAAAATAGAACTACTACAATACATGATCCAGCGATCCCATTTTTTGGTATCCATCCAAAGAAAGCAATAAGTTCCTCGTGAAGACAGCCCATCCTCGCTGCACTATCACTCACACTGGCCAAGACAGACTCAGCAATGGATAAAGGAATATGAGAGGGAGCATGCGCTTGTTCAGACTTAGAACAGAAAAATCGGAGACATGTTGAGCTAAGGTAAATAAATCAAGCACTGGAAGTTGAATACTGTATGAATTCCCTTACAAATACAACCTAATCAAATAATCAAATAAACACACACACACGGCAGAGAGTGAGGGAAAGAGGGAAACAGAATAGTAGTTTTCTGGGTCTGGAAAGTAGAAGAGGAAGCCACAGGTCAAAGAACTCAACAGTGCAGTAATCTAGCATGATGAGGTCTCCTGATCTCATACAGCACAGGGCTATCAGTTACTGTGCACAGAAATCTGCTATGAATGTAGACGGACACATAACGGTGAGTAACTCCGAGATGACTAATGACAAGAGCCACTTTACTATGTATACCTTAGGGAAGTATATATTAACAAATCACAGAATCCACAATTTCAAAAATAGAAAAAATATGAACCCCAAATTTGTATATTTACAGTTTGTGAATGGTCCCATTTATTTATCTTGATCAAGAACAACAGTTGTGGATGAGGCATGGTAGCAAATACCATTAATCCCAGAACTCACAAAGCAAAGGCAGGCGAACCAACCAGTCTGCTCTACATGCAGGCGAACCAACCAGTCTGCTCTACATATCAAGATTCAGGCCAGCCAGAGCTACATTAAACAGTAATTGCAAAGGAATAATCTCATCAAAGAAACTGAAAATATATGAGCACAGTTACACAAACACTGGAGCGTTCGGAAAATGCCCTCTCAACTCAGCACTAAGCAATAAACCACATATATCTTATCTAACTTTAAAAAACTACTTAGAAATAGACAACTTTCATGACTATTACTGTGGGGGGGTCCTAATCATTTAGTTCTGCGTTGAAGGCATTTCTTCTTTAATGCTTCACAAATAAGGTAGGGTCCAATGTAGGTCAGGTACCTTTCAGTCACTTCTGAAAACAATGGCCAGGAGGAGGGGAAGACAGAAGTAGCTTGCTTTATTTCACTAAGTACCCATGCAAGTTTTTCCACTTATACTGTTTTAAGTTAGCACACAGAGCAACCAACGGGTTTCACCACACATCTTCACACTGTCTTCTTCCACGGCCAGGCCTTTCCAGCTGGGTTCTCTTTCTTCTCCCAGTTAGTCCCAAATTATGCTGTATTACTTGTATTCCATTTTCCTATTTCCCATCTCGTCTTGTCTCATGAGATCTTGTCTCATGACCCTTGTTTCGTGAGTGCCATACATGCATACATAAACAGAGGAGGGAGGGAGACAGAGGATAGAATTGAAAATTTTAAATGTTAAGTTCCAAAGGAGAGAAACTGTGGACTTGTCTTTGAATGTGGTTTGATTTTCAGCTGCCTCCATTTTCCTGCAAATATCTTGATTTCAGGTGTAAAATTCTGTATGTACCGCATTTTCTAGGCAGGTTATTTATCGATAGGCTGGCCCCACTCTCAACCGTTAAGAATGGTGCAGCAACAAACACGGGTGAGCAAGTGTTGTATGCTGACTTGGTACACAGACTAGGTATAGTCAGGTTGTACTAAACTATTTTGAGGAATTTCATAATGGATGCATGAGATCACATGTCTGCTGGCCCTCTCCCAGGAGCCTTACCAGCATTTGTTGTCATCTGCTGTCTTTATTGACTTAAGGTTATGTGTTTGCATGTATGTCTGTCTGTATTTAGTGCCTGTTGAGGCCAGAAGCCGTCAGATCCTCCAGAACTGAAGATACAGTTGTGAACTGCCTTGGGTGCCTTTTTCCAACTGCTAAGGATGGAGAGGGTTTTTCATCTTTATAATGTTTCTCCCTATTTTCCAAAAGCCTGGTTCTAAATCCCAACACTCTTATTAAGGAAATTATTTGATAATCAAAAGCAATCTCACACAAACATGGTAACATAGATCTTTAATTCCAAAACTTGGGAGGCAGAAACAGCCAGTGATTTACAAAGCAAGTTCCAGACCAACTAGGGCTGCATAATGGCTTCTGACTCAAAAGAGAAATGAAATTTAAAAATAAGTAACAACCAATCTCAGAAGGGTGGTGTTAGAACACGTGTGCTGTCCGGGTGGAAGGAAACTTTCCAGTAGGGAGTGGAAAGGTTTAAGACTGATTTAAGGGCCAGACGTGGTGGCCTCTGGTGGGCCTTTGGTCCCAGCACTTGGGAGGCAGAGACAGGCACATCTCTCTGCATTTGAGGTCAGCCTGGTCTACAGAGTAAGTTCAAGGGCAGTCAAGGCTACACAGAGACACCCAACCTTGAAAAAACCAAACAAACAAACAAAAAAAAAAAACAGAAAACAAAATGAAAAATGGAAATAAGGAAACAGGAGGGAGTTGGGGGTGTGTGTGTCTGCCCTATGAAAAAGCTTTAAGGATACTTGGTAGCTAATTTAAATATAAGCTGAACTGAAGTAACCTGCATGGGTAGATAATCTACTCTCAGAAGTCACAGGTTATTGAAGTTATAGGTTATTAAGAGTCCAATGACTCCCCTCACCTCCAAAGTTGCTGATCAGGAAGATCTGAAAATACCAAATAACACAGGCAATTGCCACAGTGGCTGACTGCCCTTTGGGACTAGATGGCCTTATTGCTGAAGACACCACATGATCTAGTTATAGGTCATAGAGAAATCAACTGGACTGAGATTAAAAGGCTTTCTCCATTCAGTACCAGAATGGGCTATGAAGGCTCTTGGGTGAGAACTGTAATGAACAACCTTACTCTATGCTGGGTCTTTCATGGTGTATCAATCAACTTGCTAGGTACGGTGTGCTCCACTAGTAAAATAGAAGTATGTCTATTGTGGGGGTAACCAACTTCATTCTGGCTGCTATTGAGACCCACTCCACAGGGGGAAACCCCTTCTGGTCTCATTAACCCTGGTCAGAAACTGGGACTGTAGAGGTTATGGATCTTATTCTGCTAAACAGGCGTTATATGCCCATCACTTCTCCTTCTATTAATCAGGCTTTTGCAAAAGCTATCAACTCTGGCCTGAGAGACATCTGCTGCAGTGAGAATCATAACTACAGACAGACTCACAATGGTCAGAGATCACAGTGACTGCTGCACACTTAGTCCACCCACAGTTGTCTACTGTAGGTTCAGGGAACATCACAGAAGACAGTTTAAAGACTGTAAGAACCTAAAGAAAGGATAAGATGCTTTGGAAAGCTCTCTGCTAGGTACAACATGGCCACTACAACTCCTGAACCCACAGCAGCTGTGATTATGGGACAAGATTAAGGCCATCAACCTACCATGAGGAGTGGGCACTCATGAGGCTCCATAAGAACTGTAGCTCAGGCTGGCCTTGACACTCTTGCTATGTGGTCAGAAGACTTTGGACTTCGGGTCCTACAGTCTCCATTTTCTACATGCTAGGATTGCAGACATATTCCACCATGCCCCCACTTAATACAGTGCTGGGAGTTGAGCCCAGGACCTTGTGCATACCAGACAAGCACTCTACCACCTCACCTATATTCCCAGCCCTAAACAGGTATTTTATGAGTCTTACAGATTATTGCAAATCACCTGACCAAAGAAAAAAAACTAAACACTTGTCTAACGCACCCCACAAAAAAACAAAGAAAAAGCTGGAGGGAGGACATCTCTGTTTAAATGTGTGGCTATGTCTGTACATGTGTGTGTAGTAGGCACACACACGCGGAGGACAGCGGAGAATATCAGGTGTCCTGCTCTATTACTCTCTGCCTTAAACCTTTGAGACAGAGTGAGTCTCAAGATTTGGAGGCAGGGTTACTGACCCCCGACTCTGGCTCCCACAGTGCGAGGGTTACAGATGTGAATGCCATATGCAACTGTTTATGTGCTGCGTAAGACTTAAACTCAGGTCCTCCTGCTGTGTGTCATGTGTCCTTACCAAGTGAGCTATCTCCCAGCCCAGTAAGGTCAATTGTGAAGGGCAGATTTAGTTATGTAAGAAAACTACTAGGGAGGGAGGACTGGGAAGGGGGAACAACTTCTGAAATGTAAATAAATAGAACAGTTAAAACAAAAAGAAAAAGGACAAAAAAAAGGAACCTACTTAGGATGATGGTGTAGAAGCTGGCTTTGAATTGCAGTGAATGACAAGAGTCAGAATGACAAGGAACAGTTTCAAAGAACTGGAGTAACAGAATGTAAGTGGCACAGGGCTCAGTGTGCATCAGGGAGTGAGCAGGGTAGTCCAATCCAAGTCTGCTCGCCTCAAGCCCAATGGCAGGAGATGTGTCAACCTCTGGAGACTCTACGAAAGGCCTGATGCTGCAGCAGAAGCTGAAGCTCCAGAGGATATAGCTGTATCTCGTAAAGCACATGCGTCCACATGTACAAATTCCAGTGCTGCTGGCTTCCCTGATCCCAAAGCACTCCCCAGTTAGGCTCGCAGTGGGCAAACACAGAGACACAGAGACACAGAGGTGTCTGGGGGAGGAGGAGTGAACCCTCCAGCTCACAGCCTACAGTTACGTGTGGTCATCAGGAGCTCCAGGTACACAAAGCACAGAAGCTACTGAAGTGAAGACTGCGGTGACAGATATGACACTTGTCTAGCATGTGCTCGGCACCAACATAAATTGTAAGAAACACGCTCCAGGCTGAATCGACGACATCCCCCACCCCCGCCCACCATGAAGAATCCAATTTTGGAGAAGTGAAGAGAAAGCCACTCCTAAAGGTCATTTACTATACTCTGAATAGTATTATGAGTCTAAGAACTAGAATGCCTTTTTCTTACACATATTTATATAATCCTTTTTTAATTTTTCAGTGCTGAGTGAACTTTTAAAAACCGGCTCTCCCCTCTTTCATTTTAGTCATGCTTCTCAGCCCCCTCTCCAGTCCATTCACCCGTCTAACCTTTAACTGAAATCATTTTACTTTCACACTACGTGCCACATTATTTTGCTTTTCTGTCCACAGCTATTATGGGCTTTACATAATTTTGACTGTTTCTGTACCTTGTTCAGGTTTTGTTGTTGTTATTGCTAATAGTCTTTATTTTGAGGACACAGAAAGCTGCTTCAAGTTGGGAGGATAGTCCAGTCAACAAAGTATTTAACACTGAGTGTGAGGAACTGAGTTCAGATCCCCGGCACCCACATAAAAGGTCAGGTGGGTGCAGTAGTGCACACCAGTAATCCCAGCACTGGGAAGGCAGCAACAGGAAGATGCTCTGCCTGAGGCTAGCTGGCCAGTTACTGTAGCCTAACCACTGAGCTCCAGGTTCAGTCAGAGACTGTTTCAGAAAAGGGCAAGTAAGCATTGTTTGACCTTTGGCTTCCATACACATGTGCATGTACACAAATATATACCACACAACAGCATACATGCACAAGCAAATAGTAGGCTGCCCAGTAAGACAAAGGGGATTAGGAGTGCAGGGTTCAATGCTGAGCACTGTGTGAACTATGTGTGGCAGTACCAACTCTTACTACCTACACCTCAGCAGATGGAGTCAAAGGGACAGCCTCAGCTGCCTTGCGTGCCAGCATGAGCCAAGTCTCAGTATAACAACTGTTCAAAAGGGCTACCACCAGTTTGGCTGACACCGAGTGGGCTGGGTTTTGGTTGTTTTTTTGTTTTTGTTTTTTGTTTTTTTTAAAGATAAACCTGGGATATCTTAATAAGAAAGCAAGGAAATTATTCATGGTAGGTGTAGTTACACTGAATGAACACTAAAACCACAGCAGAAATGTATATAAAATATGGTATCTAAAAGTCCCTGAAAGCTAAAAACATCACCTCCATACTGTACTTCATTATATACGTGTTGCGTGAAATAATAAAAAGGCAATCTACAATATCACTGGGCGAGAAGTAGGTGGGACTTCTGGGTCAAAGAGGGGAAAAGAAGAGGCAGGAAAAGGGGACTGGGCTTTTGGATGAGAGAGCTTGGAGGAAAAATGTAACTAGGAGGTCCCCCCAGTCTAGATGGCAGATCCTTCAGGATTCACCGCTGGAGGATTTAACTAAAAATGGCTTTGAAATCAGGATGGTAGTTGCTGCAGCCAGCAACTGTGTTACCTGTTAATTCTAAATTAAGATTGTGCGGTGTTTTTCTTCATGGGGCGAGTAGACTGGGTTCAAGAGAGAAAGGTACAGCAGCGAAGCGTGCAAACCAGCTAGCTGTGTGAATTTGAATGCGTGAGGCTGTCCTGGCAGTGACCCATCGTGGGAACTTAGCAAGTCGGGTGGAGAAATTTAGGAGCTCCAGGTCAGAATTTCCACGAGATGTGACCAGGCCAGCGCCTTGCTGGAGATAGCATAGATTGCCTTTTTATTATTTCACGAAACATACACAGATTCATCATCCTACAAATTACTAAGGGAAACAGTTATGTAGTCTACCTCCCACAGATGAATCAATAATTCATAATGACAAAAAGTTATCAAGAGAAGAAAAGCCTCAGTAAATGAAGAATGAATGAAAGATTTTAAAATATCAAAATGTAAAGAATCTAGTGCTGAACATAGCAGCATACACCTGCATGTCAGCATTCAGGAGTCTCAGGCCAGACGACCGAGTTCCAAGCCCGCATGGAGACTGCACAGCAAGACTGACTGGAAACAAACACAGGAGGAGGAGGGCGGTGCTCATCAACACAGGACAAAATGTTGTCTGCACAGTTGATGGAAGCTTTGTAACTACTAAATCAGACACTGGCTGGGGCCATTTTTCAGTCTTGTCACTGAAACTGGAACTCTAGGCATTTTTTTAAAAATGTAACAACAGTACCATCTAAGAGGTATTTGTGCAAAAATAAAACAAAACCACATTTAATCAAACCTCTAGATCTGATTCCCAATTTAAAGAGAATTCTGAGAAAATTTATGTTAAGACAAAGCTATCAGTTAAATCCAAACTGTGAAGCAAGAAAGATGACCTCACTTCTACATCAAATACAAAACATTGTAGAAGGGGGGAAATATA
The DNA here is from genome assembly GCF_011064425.1 of Rattus rattus. Taxonomy (NCBI): domain Eukaryota; kingdom Metazoa; phylum Chordata; class Mammalia; order Rodentia; family Muridae; genus Rattus; species Rattus rattus. The sequence goes on from NC_046167.1 coordinate 23,043,946, forward strand.
TACAAAGTACAAAAGTTTTCACCAAAATAACCTAGTGTAATATAAGAACTATTTGGATTTTGAGTCAGATTGAATTTAAAGTTTCATTTTGGATACCAAAAAAAAAATTACATGGATAAAAAGAAACATTAAAGAATGACAGTGATTTTATTTAATTCAATCAAGGTGTCCCAGTTCTGTTCATTTGGAGTGGCCTTGTCTAATAGAGAAACAAACCAAAATTCTTTATTCATGGGACATGCTAATACACTCTAATAGACACCCCACCCCTTTTGCTTGGGAAGCCAATTTGGAAGGGTCACTAAGCACATGAGATCAAGACCAACGGTGACTACAATAAGAACTTACCCTATAAATAAACACACACACACACACACACACACACACACACACACACACACACACACACACACACAAGCAGCTTGGGGAATTAAATGTATCTAGACTATGGTTTGAATGAGAAATGTCCTCCATTCCCCATGTGTTTATAAACACTTAGTCCCCAGCTTGGTGGCACTGTTTTGAAAGGGTACTTAAGTAACCTTCAAGAGACAGAACCTTGCTGGAGAAAATCTGTCACTGGGGGATGGTCTTGGGATTTTATAGCTCAGGCCCACTTCCTGTTGCCTCTGTGCTTCCTGACCTTGGATGCACAAGACTGATCTACTTCCTGGTCTTGCTATATATAGTGCCTTTCCTGCCAAGATGGAATGTATGGCCTCAAATTGAGAGCCAGAAACCCCTCCCTTCCTTTACTTATTAGGCAGTTTGTCACAGGAATGGGAAAATACAATCGGAATTTGCTTTTTAAATATGCTAATAAAGTTTGAGAAAAAAAGAAACAAAACCTCAAGGATGGCAGATCAATGGCTGCTGAAACCAGATAGTACAGGTCAGCTGAGTGAGGTTTATGAAACTGTCCTCTTTACTTTTATATATTTAAATCTAATTAAGAAAAAATAAGTACATATATAACTTGAATATATAACTTGAATATATTACTGATATTCAATTAAAATGTCACATTTATTTATACTTAAAATGTGTCCTGATGAAATCAAAGAAAACATGTAAAACATTTTTATGAACAGTAATTGTGTTGGCTTTAGTTATAAAAAGGAAGTAAGACATTTAACTACAGAAAAGCAGAAACCAGCGCAATCAATCTCAACTACTTAAAAATTGACAAAACCTGCAAAGTAAGTGAAAATAGCATGATATAAAATGATAGACAGGCAAGTTTTAACTATACTTCTTTAAAAAACTCAACTAACAGCAATCATTTAAAAAAGCAAAAGAAACTAAAAGGGAATAAGCCAAGAGATTAACAATGTGGGACTAAGGTTTCACTTCTGGCACACTGCACAGATATGCACACTGCAGCAAGGGTACAAACAAAGTACAACTCAGCCCACTGAGGTTTCCTTCATTATCGCTCACACACGATGGCTCCCTACAGTGCTGGCCAAGTGAGCACTCTATACTCCACCACCAGCACTTACACAGTGAATTAAGTGTAAAGTTTAGTAAGGTCTCTGCTCAGCCTCATGGTGGGGTCCAATCCCTTAAGGGATGAAACGCAGGCAAAGTACTAGACGCCACTATACAGCCACATGTTCCAACAACTCCAACCGAATTTCTAAAAGCTTACCGGAAAGAAAAAGAAAAGACAGTCAATGAAGGGCCAGCAAGACGCTCAGCGGGTGGAGGTGCTTGAGCATAGGCCTGACAATTTCACTTGATCTGGGGATCCTATAGGGTGGTAGAAAAGAATGGACTCCAGAAAGCTGTCCTCACTTCTTCACATGCACCCTGGCATAAGTCAGGGCCACATAGGCACATACATGCACACACACATGTGCAAATATATACATACACAAAAATAATAGTTTTCAAGTTAAAAAATAGTAAATGAATATTCATCTGGATAAGTAAGCAATTTTCCTGAATTTAAAAAATTAAAAAAAAAACCAGGCTATTCACAACTGTACACCTGCTTTAAGTATTGTATGGATCCCTGGGGAATCAATTTTAAAAGCCAAATTGTTTTACTTTTAAGGTACAACTGTATTTATAAGTGAAACAGTTTACCTACTAGACTTTTGTCTTCTTTGAAACTAAGTAAATTCACCAGGGGGAGAAAATTGTCAAAGCAGTTATAACAAAAGTTATCAAAATACAACTCTAGCATTTTAGGTCTGGAACGAAGGCCATTTCTTAGTGTTGTTAATTTTCTATTTCTAGAGAGGTGTAAGGAAGTGAGACAAGAAAGGAATTGGAGTGTCTCACTCATTTGCTCCATGTTGCTAGATTATATCCTCTCGTGGCTGTTAGCATCATTCTGGCATACCTAAATTATATATATTCTGGTTTCACACCCCCCCACACACACACACAATGTAGCGTTCCTCAAGGGTGGCAACTCTGCATTTTTCTTTCAACTCACAAATTACACACTGTATTCACTCGTCTTCAATAGTGGAAATATGTACAGAGCAAAAGATGGCTGTCTCCAGCACGGCTGCTATGCTAGTGCTTTGATTTTACACTTAGTATCTCTACAACAGTCTCTCCAGTGACTATTCCTACAGTAAATGTGTCACTCAAAGACACTGGCAGATGAAGAAAGGAACCCAATCTCAGTACAGTACTTGTTTAATTGTACATTTACACTGGCACCCAGCACAGGTGTACTCCTAATCAGACGTGGCCAATAAGCTTCAAGATTATTTTAAAATTTCCTTTTATGGATGCACACCTGTACTTCTACTGAAAAGCCCAATGGGGGGATTCAAGTTGTTCGTACTGGGGAAGAGGGGTGATAAAAATCAGACACCGGATACAACAATTTATTAGCAAAATCTGACTGGAAAGGTATCTATTCACAAGAAATATACCAAATACAGTTGTACTTTTAAATGTCACACTAATAAAAATCTAATTTAGAACTTATGGCTGCTTTTATGACATACTGTCGGGTCCCAAAGAAACCTGGGACAAACTCCACTTAGTACCTGTGGCTCCTCCTAGCACTTCTCATCCTATCCTACCCAAAACCTCTCCAGCCCGGAGGCTGAACTTCCCTTCCCCCAGCTTCTGATTCCTATAACAACTCAGTCATTTTGGTTACAAACTCTCTTGGTCTACAGCACCTCTCTTGTTCGGCTTGTCCGGCTTGTCCATATCTCTCATGGTGTGATGGTTTGTATATGCTCGGTCCGGGGAGTGGCAATATTAGAAGGTGAGGTCCTGTTGGAGTGGGTGTGTCACTGTGGGTGTGGGCTATAATACCCTCATCCTAGCTGCCTGGAAGCCAGTCTTCTAGCAGCCTTCAGATGAAGATATAGAACTCTCAGCTCCTCCTGTTCCATGGCTGCCCGGACTCTGCCACACTCTCACCTTGATGATAATGGACTGAACCTCTGAACCTGTAAGCCAGTCCCAATTAAATATTGTTCTTATAAGAGTTGCCTTGGTCATGGTGTCTGTGCACAGCAGGAAACCCTCACTAAGACAGTAGCCTGGTTCAGTCTTGACCTTTCCAGGTGCCTCTGGATGCTCTCTCCCTCTTATCTACAATAAAACACTTCTCCTCAACTGTACCTAGGAGCCATCATGTCCTCACTTTCATTCACAAAGTTCGACATACTTTCAAACACTTGTTTGAAAACATTTTTAGCTGGCATTCTTCTTAATATAAAACAACCAAAACAAAACAAACAAAAACTGAGAATTTGGACCATCTCATTAGGTAAGCCTCTGCTAGGAAAGATGTCATATTACACATTAATATTCTGACAAACTCCAAATCGCAAGTCCAGCATTGGTGTATAAGGAAATGTAAAACAACACCATGCGGGACTAGGAGTGGGTCCTCTCTCTCATTTTGCATCTGTAAGTTTGCTTCCACAGCTGCAGCATGTGGGGAGCCCTTCTCTGCTCACAACTTGTTGCTTTTATTCTGTATGTTCCTCTTCCAATAACCATGGGAGAGCTGCTTCTACAAACGCTTCACACACTTTCCCAAGAGTCTGAAAAGCTGGGCAGAAAAGGACACAACTACTTTAGCTTTATCTTCCTAAAATGCAGGCTTGACTGGTTCACTTATCTTTCTTGTTCATTAGGGGAATGCCACTATCAGAAAATGCCATACCTTACACTTGGAGTCTCTGCAAGGTTTACAATAATTATTTTACTTAACCTAAATTGGGAAAGCATATAAGAGAGGGAAAAAAAGGTTTAATCAAAATGTTAAATAAACCCCATGTGAAAAGTCAATTGTCTCTTAAACCCAGACTGCTTATAATACATTCTGACATTTATCTATGGCTTCTTTTTTTTTTTTAAAGAATGTTTCCTAGGTTTAATGTCCCAGGCTTTGACATTCAGTATGCAACCATTTCCATGACTAATTCAACCGTGCCTGGCTTGTCTGTGCCTTCTTCCATCCTGGCTTTGAGCTCAGTCTGTCACTTGGTCCTGTTCATTGGCTGTCAATGTTGTTGCAATTCAATTAATGTAAGTGCTTCTGTTTACTCAAGCTATCTCTTTAGGAGGATGAACATAGGGTGGTGTAGACCTGTAATCCCAGATGTTAGGGGCTGGAGTATCCCAAGTTAGAGGCTGGTTTGGACTACATGGCTAGACCATGTCTCAAACAAGTCAAACAAAATACATACAGAATCCAAAAGAGAAAAGAATAACTTGTCAACATTTCACATGTATTACCACTATCCTGACAAAGGCAGGGCTTCCTGACTCCAATCTTTCCTATTTGTGCTCTAGAAACTGCATTAAACACTTCCTCACTGGGCAGCTTTAGTAACTTTCTTTTTGAGTAGATGAACTACTTTGATGAACATTTTCTTGGGACCACCGACAATTCTCACAAAAATCTTCATCCATTTACATTTGCAAACAAAGAGTTCTGATGGACAAGATTAGTATATACTTGTTTCACAGAATTCACAGTCAGTGGCTACAGAAGATACTCAAGCTTCAGATATCCTCTTAAGATATCTACAGGGGTGAGGAGGGAGGGGGGGAAGCACCCTCTTAGAGGCAAAGGGGAGGAGCAATGGGTAAGGAGGTTCATGGAGGGGAGACCAGGAAGGGGGATAACATTTGAAATATAAACATCCCAAGGAAGATTAAAATGATTTAATAATAATAATATTTTTAAAATTCTACCATGGAGAATTCATCATTACTCAATTGTTGAATGGGAAAAAAAATCTCTATTCGCCTCACCCTTTGTCTTCAAAGGCTGCGCATCATCCATTCCAATGTGTACTTACAATTAAGAGTCTCAATCAAAGATATACAAACAGTGAAGGTTGGCATTTTAAGCAAACTTAGAAGTGAGCATTTAAAGTGTGAATCTAGAGCTGAAAAGCAGCTAGAGACACCACACCTGCTCTGCTCAGAGGCACTGATTGCCTCCTCTTAGGAATAGAGCTGAGACCACACCTAAAACCTGAGGCTTCTGATCCCTCAAAGCTGGTTTGAAGGATCAAACAAGAAAACACAGCTACTCAGAGACCCTCCACCAAAGATGGAAAAGTCTACTGCAAAAGTCATCTTTTTCAACTGAGCACACAACTTTCAGAGGAACATACACGGAACAGTAAGGGTCATTCACCTAGCCAGGCATGTTAGCCAATCAATCCTGGAAGCGATGGAGTGCCAGTATCAGTCAGACTGCCCTTCTATACAGACTGCCCTTCTACACCTACTGCAGTTTCTAGAACACCTGTCTTCACTTTTTTGTAACACATTAAGTGATTAGTTTCACAACAAAAAACAACTTTAATACACTGAGACAGACAGTTTTTTATCCCAAGGAAGAGTAATTTATCCAAAAACTAAAACGTTCCAGTTTCTCAGAATGTTCAATCAAAACTTCACTTTATTATTAATCAGTCATTAACCCAAACAAAGCAAGAGTACCTTTAATGTGTAATGAAGGCTGTGAAACCCACCAGGCCATGAAGCTCTAGAGAAGGGAGCAGTTACTTGCTGATGACAAAGATGGCAGTTACAGAAATGGCAACTCATCTTCTTCATAGCCTAAATTACAGTCCTGACTATATGTCATATATGACTATATGAACATGCAAATCGCGTTCCTTAAAAACTAAACGCCTAGCTAGGTGCACACCTGTAACCCTAGCACTTGGGAGGCAGAGGCTGATGGGTCTCTGAGTTTGAGGCCAGCCTGGTCTACAGAGAGTTCCAGGACAGACAGTGCAACTGAGAAACCCTATCTCAAAAACAAAACAAAACAACACAACACAAAACAACACAACACACTAAAATGAGCTGAGAGCGACAGTTATGCCGGCAGTCCCAGCTACTTGGAGGAGCAGGATTACTTTGAGCCCTAGTGTCCAACGCCAGCATAAGTAACAACACAAGACTGAATAACTGAATAAGTAACTCATTTAACAGCATTATAATTTATGAACGGGAAACTGGGAAAAGTGATAACACTCGAAATGTAAATTTTAAAAAATCCAATAAATCGGTCCCCAGCTCTGAAAAAAAGAAATGTAAAAAAAAAAAAAAAAATCCAATAAAAAAATCCCAGCATTATAAATGATAAAACATCTCACTTTAAGATATAGAATATGCAGCCTTCTTTCTCCATTTAATATGTTTGTGTATACATAAAAGTATGTAGATAAAATAAGGTATCTACATTTCATATTTCAGTGAAGTGGAGCTATTTCCCAGCAATTATAATCCTGTATTCCTAAAGAAAAAAAAAATCACACCTCCTAAGTAAGACAAAGTGCCTAAATATAGAGTAGATATGATGGGTTTTTATTTTTTAAAAAAAGTAAACATGAAAATGAATGGTTTTTGTTCCCGTTTCCATATTAAAAAGGTTTTGAGAAAAAGCCAAACAAGTCACTGGGGCTCAGTGGTTGTGTACCAGTGCCCACCTACAGTCTGGGTCCTCGTCTGTCTTTCCCCATCTTCAGCACTTCCTGCTGTAACTGTTTCAAACAGCCTAGGGCTGGAGAGATGGCTCAATCATTAAGAGCACTGGCAGAGGGCCTGAGTTTAGTTTCTGTATCCATCCACACAGCAGCCCTCTTTTGGCTCCAAGAACACCAGGCACATGTTTGGTGCACATACATGTGCTCGGGAAAAAACATTCATACATTCCAAAAAAAAAAAAGTCTTTTTTAAAAAAGTAACCCAATCTTGACTCAAGACAGAAGAGGTAAGAAATGAATGAGAGGTACAGGAAAGGAGAAAACTAAAAAGAGCCAGGTCAACCCTAACTGGATGTTCTCATGACCTTGTTCCTGGGAGCCAGTCTCTCCAACATAACCTTTCACAGCCTGCTCCTTTCTCCAGACTCACCAGACTCACAGTAAGTATCCCCCTGCAGTACCACTGGATAGACCTCTCAACAGAACACAGTCTGCTTTGCCTTCACCCCTCTGGCCTGGTGCTTCTGCTTCTGTAGCTACTCTTTCTTAACCACCCTGAAATGTTCTTCCTGTGTGCTAAGCAGAGTAAGAAGTTCTGTATCCCATGCAATTGAAAGGAACTGCAAAAGCAAATAGGTAGTTACAAAAATTAATGTGTGCACACTTAACTTGAAGTTGTGTGTTCTTTTGATCTTTGCCCTAGACCTGACCTGGTCCGGTCCTTCTATTGATGTTTTCTTACATAAGCCATAAAACATCACTGTTTCTTTAAAGCACATCTAATGCAGATGGAAAACAATCTAAATACGCAATGTTTATAGAAGCTTTATTCTCCTGTGTGTGTATGTTGTGTGTGGACCTTTCGTATCACCCTCAAAAACACATTAGAAGCTACTTCCCTCAAGACAGGGACTGCCAACTAGGTCAGGCTGACTGGGCAATGAACCCTATGGATTCTCGTTGCAGCCTCCCTAGAGCTGGACTTACCAGCACAACACCATACACTCAGTTTTTTTCTTTTTCCTATTTATTTACTCTACCTTGTATGTATTAATCTTTTGCCTGCCTGTATCTATGTGTACCAAGTGCATGCCTGCAGATTCCCTGGAACTGGTACTATGGATGGCATTATGTGGGTGCTGGGAATAGAACCCAGGTCTTCCACAAGAGCAACAAGTGCTCTTAACTTCTGAGCCAACTCTTCACCAGCCCCCAAATCTTCTTTATGTGTGTTCTCAGCTACTCCTCAGACCCTCCACTACAAACGTATGAGTACACTGTAGCTGTCTTCCAACACACCAGAAAGGGGAATCGGATCCCATTAGAGATGGCTGTGAGCCATCAGGTGGTTGCTGGGAATTGAACTCAGGACCTCTTGAAGTGCAGTTGGTGCTATCTCTCCAGCCCCATTTATAATTTCTTAGTGAATGAAAATATTGACTACTTTGATTTCTAAGATACAGTATCCGTTACAGCAATTAAATTACATAATTGCACTAACAGAGGGTCAATGTGAACAAGGTCATGAGGCTTTGGTAAAGAGGTAACTCAGCCAAGGAGGAGCCTACCAGCCACAATGCAGAGCACCAAATCTGGTTGGTGAATGCAGTCAGGAAAATGTGGCTCTAGAGTTTCTGCCTCTTCTTGAGTCATGCCCCTGTGTTCACTTTCCAGAAGGCCAGTTCACAACGGTACGCTAAATTTCAAGACAGCTATCTAATCAACACGCAGTGAAATTTTTATGGTTTGGCAGACTCCTATATGTCGGATGTTTAAAATAAAGTTAACTCTACTACCCTTTTAAAACATAAAACCCGATAATCCCTATCTGAAGGATATGCAAATGACCCAATTAAAAACCTGCAACTAGATTGCTGTAGCCTCTTCTCAGAAAAGGTTCATTTCTAAATTCCAACTGTTATTAAATTCTTCAAAAGCCAGTATCTCTGAAACTACCCTAACTTCTTAGTTCCCTTCTAGAATTCCACCAGGCAAGTTGGTCTTCCTAAAACATGGGCCTTCTCGGATTAGTTCAAAAATCTCTAGTCTGCCCTCGGGATGAAGTACAGATATAAGAAGCTATTCAGATATTACTTTTCTTCCTCCTAACAAAGCCTAATGAGTTAATTCTTTTATGTCTCTTACTAGCCCTTTCTACCCTGGAATATGGCACAGCAAATTATGATCATCCCATCAACTCCAAAATTTTGTCACAGAGAAAGACGTTTGTGCCAGCCTGCCTGCCTTGTTCACACTGTGCTCCTAACAGGACCTAATAGAGTAGAATCCCATTAAGTGTGTGTCTAATAATTCTTTTTTGTGGCAGTAAGTGTGGGGAGACTTGCCTAGCAATTAAAATGAAAAGTACAGGAAGCAACATGGTTCCAAGTAAAACCTTCATTCCAATTGATGGGTTACACACAAAAGACAGCATTTATTGTTAGGGTAAAATTACTTTGAATAAACTTTCACCTTCGTTTTAGTCTCTAGATTTAGTGTGTATGCATGTGTGCATACAAGGATGCATTTGAGATCCAAGAGTTACACATCAAAGCGTGACATTAAAAATTAATCTAATATTAAAAACAACAAATCAGTAAAGAAGTCTCTTAATGGCAAATATACTAAAGCAATTATTTGTATGGGAGGAGCAGGTAAAAAATACTGTTTTGAAAATCTGCTCAAGCACTGACTGCTCCTGAAGAGGTCCTGAGTTCAAATCCCAGCAACCGCATGGTGGCTCACAACCATGTGTAATGAGATTTTTCTGGTGTGTCTGAAGACAGCTACGGTGTACTTATTATATAATAAATAAATAATAATTTTTTTAAAAAAAAGAAGAAGAAAGTCTGCTCAAAGCTTATCTCACTGGAAAGATATTTAATATAAATGACCAAATACTCGAGCTAGACACCTACAAATACATTTTAGCCTTTCCTCAACTAGGAAGTATGTTCTGAAGTATGATGAATACTTGCCTGGGAACTGGACTCCTTCCCCACCGGCAACCACATTCCCCTGGGTTTTCTCATCAACAGCACTGTGAGGACATCTTAGAAGACAGGGACAGCACAGAACCTGGTGCATAATGTGCTAAGAGTCCTGAAATGCTGAAATACCAACTGTTCACAAAGCCACAGTGTCAAACTACAGTCTCCAAGTAGTAAGCACTACAATTGCAGACACTTAAGGTTTCCCAAAATAACAGTGTAAATGGTACTATTAAAACATAATGAATATCCTCTATCATGCAAGAAGTAATATAACATTTAAAAAAAGAACCAACGTTCCAACATAAAATAGAATCAAATCTCACTTTAGCTTAGTACTGTAAAAGGTCTGTCTCCTAGCCAACTCTGTTTCACAAGTAGGTTATAACTCAACACAGTCAGGATTATACTCCCTTTTTAGGAGACAATATACATCACATAATAAATTTTGAGCAGAGAATCCACACCAGTACTTGTAATTCCAATTAACTGGATGGAGTGTGGTTCACAATGAGTACTTGCCTACCCAGTGAGAGGACCTGAGCTCAACCTTGTTGACTTCGACGTTGGTTTTGTTTTTTTTAGACAAGAAGCTTCCCATGGATAAAACTGTAGCTTACCTCAGTAAGCTAAGTGATCATGTTAGTGCTGTCCAGTGTGGCACCTCCAGCTGCACGGTAACATTAAGACTTTTTCATTAAAGCTTTCTCTTTTTAAGACTGTCTTATTATGGAAGACATGCTAGGATTGAACTTGGAATCCTCCAGACTATTCTTCCCGAGAGCTAGGAATACAAAGATGGGTACACCTGGCTAGAGCTTGCATATCTAACATAAGCCCCAGATATACATTATTGTATCATCTGAGTCCAAGGGATTGGAATAAGACTATTTTTTTTTTTTTTTGCAAGGGGTTGAGTATTGATTGTCATGGGCTTGAAAGTATGAAAATAGAAAACAATATCATTTTCTGTCTTTCTGAACTGGATAATGAAGAGCAAACTGTCCTCTGGCCTCAGGTGTTCTGAAGAATGAAAAACAAATCAATAGCTTCAGTCTTCAGAATTGTAAGACGAGCACACTGTTGTGAGCTGCTGCAATGTATTCAACTCTCTAATTTTGTGGGGAAACTATTGTTAAACTGAGATCCTGACACACACCAGTGTTTGCTGACTTGAAAACAGCAAACAAAACCACACATAGAAAAGCTCTCCAAAAACTCACATTCCCTCTAGTTTCAGTCTCTCCTTTTTAAAAAACATGGATACTGGGCCTTTAATCTCGGCACGAGGGAGACAGAAGCAGGTGGATCTTTGTGAGTACAAGGTCATGGTAGAGAATGAAAGCTACAGCTTTTAAAAACATTAACAGGGGCTGGAGAGATGGCTCAGTGGTTAAGAGCACTGACTGCTCTTCCAGAGGTCCTGAGTTCAATTCCCAGCAACCACATGGTAGCTCACAACCATCTGCAATGGGATCTGATGCCCTCTTCCGGTGTGTCTGAAGACAGCTACAGTGTACTTATATACAATAAATAAATAAAATCCTTAAAAAGAAAAAAAAAACATTAACAAAAGCCACACACACAAAAATGCAAGCTATGACATTGGACCTTTGAACCTATACATATGTCCCTATGTTAGCACCAGGGATACTAAAACAAACAACTGCATGAATGCTTTAGTAAGCAAATCATATAATTTATATGAACTTCTCTTGAGTTTACTCTTTCTTAAAGGTAAACTATAATCCAGTCTGTTAATATTATACGAACTGGGGGATGCTAAATCACAACACAATCTAAATCAAGGTTGCAGGATATTCTAGAATGACAAAACCTTTACCTTTCCTTCAATACATACAGTCATGTACTACATAACATTTAAGTTAAGGATAATGCAACATTTCCTTAAACATAACATTTAAGTTAAGGATATGGTGGCCTTATAATAACAATGGAGCTAAATATTGGGGGGGGGCTGGAGAAATACTTCAGTAAGAGTACTTGATGCTCTTGCAGAAGACTGGCATTTGATTCCCAGCACTAACATCAAGATTACAATTGTCTATAACTCCAGCTCCCGGGGATCTGATACCTTCTTTCTGGCATCCATGAACATCTGTACTCACATGTACAAACCCTGCTACCACCCTATCCCAACTCCAATGCACAACTAAAAAGAAAAAGAAAAAAGAAATATATATATATATATATATATGAATTCCAGTTGCCGACTGCTACTGTAGCTATTGCAACAGATCTAATACCTGGTTACAACACATGACCCACTGTTGAGCAGTACTGACATAAACAAAGCTGCTGCACTACCAGGTGTGTAAAGACACATGCGGTAATGTACAGATAACATCTGAGAAGGACGGTTATAATGATCCTTACTAGTTTGTTTATTTACTACACTATGCTTTTGAGTACACCATTTGTTTTTTTAAAAATCTTACTATAAAATAGCATGGCCATGTTATGTAGGCAGCAGTATTACATCTCTCTAAGCCTTGACTATATCAAAAGGCTGTGTGAGTGACTAGCCTGTCCTGCTTGTGCTAAGCATTCTAAGGTATTCAATAGTCATAACAATTAAACAGCCTATCCGCACTTCAGAACATACCCCATCATAAGCAACAAATAATATTCCTTCAGTATTTTTTAAATCTTAAAGAATCTGCTTTTACGGTTAGAAAAATGGTGGTTAAGATTAAGAGCATGTACTGATCTTCCAAAGAACCTGAGTTCTATCCCCAGCACCCACATGAGGCAGCTTACAATTGCCTGTGGCCTGTAGTTTCAACTCCCTGTAGATCCAATGCCTCTGACCTCTCTAGGCACCTACCCCACTTAGCTTTAAAAATTAAAACTTGAAGTTCTGCAACAAAAGTAAAAATATTTTCACCAATGCCAAGACTGGTTTTATATACTTGCAAGTGTTCTGACTGAGCATGCAGCTAAAGAGTGCAGCCAGAGGTGGGTCCACAATGGAGAAAAGCCAGAAGAGTATTAGCCTGAGGCCATTCCCAGCCCCATATCCAGACCCGGGAATGCAACAAGTTAACAGTCCTAACTCTGTCACTAAACAGCTAGCCGTATTTCTAACCAAGTACAACTTCTGTATACTTCAATCTTCAGAGCTCTGAAATCCTACGATGATACTGGTTTTTTTTGACAATTGATAACTAGTTATCAAATCTCAACTGGCAAAAGAGTGCAGACCAAACAAAACTCAAAAATGTCAGAAAATGACTGTGATACTTCAAAGTGGTATTAATCTTTACCTAACACTATATTGAGCATCTAGTAATTCCAGACAGATAACAACAACAAAGTTAAAAACTCATCAAACTGGTGTAAAGTTTATTATGCACCACAATGAAAAGTACTTTCAATATTCTGAACTTGAAAGACACAGTACACCAAGAGAGTCCCTGGGTTTGATTGAAACCTATGACCCCAAGTGCTTCTGGCACTTTTGGTTTTGGCAATTCTAGTTTCTACCTCCAATCTTTTTGTGTTTAGATTTAATTCACCCTAAATTAGACAATCTTGAAGGACATTTTCCATAGAAAAGGTTTTAGTTTATCAACGTATTTAGAAAAGCATAAGAACTATGCAAAAGTACAGAACACATACTGGGCACACAGTTTCTAGCATTTCACCCTTTGGTCTTCCTCATGGTTCTCTCCCTCCCTAAGGGTGTAAAGAAGCAAATATGCTGACTCACCAATTACTCATTTGCACAACTGGTCTGTACTCCAACTGACCTGTTAAAGGCCAACAATAATTTGCATTCTGGCATGATAACAATAACTGGGAAGTATGGGTGTTAGCCACTAAGGTAACAGGACTTAATAATCATGCCAGGCAGTTTTGTCTGAGAATAAAACCAAGTACCCACATTAAGTAGAATCCCTAAGACCTAAGGACGGGAAATTTAAATACTATACATTGTCTTTTAAATGTTTACCTCGTTAAAGTGGGGGGGGGTGTTATGCTCTTATCACAGTACTTTAACTCTACTTTTAAAAGTTTTTGTTCACATAATAACAACTAAGTGGTGAAAACAATAGACTACACCCCATACAAGTGTCCTCCCAAAAGGAAATCTGATCCCTTGTAAGCCATTAGGAAGAAGTAGTAGTGTTCTCCAACTTGACCAAAAATTTCCCTCTTTGCAGACTCTGGTTAAAAAGTAACTGGGACTACTTTTAGAAGTTACTGTTAGCTACTAAAGCAGAGAAATACAATTCAAGTGAAGGTGCCCAGCAGGATATAAATCTCAACAATGAAACATAAGGATATATTGTAATCAACAAAGAGAAAGGAGAGCTCAACAAAGTCTAAGTCTTTACAGACTAATGCCACCCCTACCCCAAGTGATGGGGCCTCATAGCCCAGGCCTTGAACTCTTCTTGCTCATTCTGCCTCTACCTCCCAAGCACTTGGATTACAGGTGTGATCATCACACCCAGCCTATAGAAAGGTTGTACAAGGTAATTTTTTTAAATCGGTGTTGAAACCATGGTTCATCAAGAGTTCATTTCACCATTGAAGCCACCTGTAACTTTACACCAAGTTGGCCAAGGGGTTTGCATCCTTTACTGTGATCAATCCACAATAAAAACACAAAGCTTTCTGAAACATGAAAACATTCCCATTTTTAGAGATGTTATTAAAAAGAGAAAGTTCATTAGTTTGCTTTGATAAAATCTGAACTAACAATATACTTTTAAAAAACTGATAAATGCCAGCAGAGTTAAGGCATATTTTAAAACTATTTTTTAAGCATGCATGATTTTGCACAACACAAACTAAAGGAATCTAAGCAAGTTACCCTTCGTGTAGACTGGAACTAGGCCTTTTCAACTATGACCAAGGGAAGTAAGAGGAGTCTGCATTTTGCCCCTAAGTAAAATCCATGTCTGTGAGTTCATTTCTGACTCTTCCATATGACTTTCCATAAAGCAGAACAAGAATCTTCCTAAATGTCTCGGTTTCATTATCTTTACTTAACTATGCATATGGACTCATGCCATAGCACGTATATGGCAGAGTTCAAATTTCAGGAACTGGTTCTCCCTCTCAACCATGTGGGATCTGGAGGTCAGGTTTGGAGGAGGCACCTTTAACCTGCTCAGGTAACCTCACCAGCTCCAAACAATTATTTTTAAAAGGCAATCCTGATCATGTAATTCGCTACTTAAAAACACTCCAAGTGTTTCCTGATGTTCTCAGGATAAACAACAAAATCCTCAACCTACACAGGGACATCCAAGGCCCTACAAGACCAGCCACCACCTACTTCTTCCGGCTTTTTCACCTCATTAAGTCATTTCTATACTAATTTGTCACAAGCTCTTTGTTCCTGACTACCTCAGAATCACTACAACGTCATTCTCTGCTGAGAATGCTGCTCTCGTCTCCTTTCTCTCCTCAGTACTTCCCTCCAGGCCCACATCTCTGACCTGTTGAACACTGGGTGAAGTGGCTGCACTCCTACTTCAGCAGGCACCAGGTACATCCAAATGAAGACCAGATACTTTGCTTTTCTCACCACACAAGGCTGGGGTTTATTAAATTCCTCAGGGAGACGCTCTAGAGCACTTGCCTGGGACAAACAGAGCTTACTTCCCAGCACGGCACCCCCATACATATACAAAAACAAGTCATTTGTGGCATTTTATGATTCTGATACTGTTCTGGGATCTGGATTCATATGAATAAATAAAATAGAAAAAAAATCCCTTGTATATGTCACGGAGTTTATATGAGTACAGAAAACAGACCACAAATAAATACTGTAATGGCATGTTATAGTGCTGTAAGTAAAATGAAGGAAAAATACAGCAAGGAAAGGAAATAAAAGAGAGCCAAGGGCTGACATGACATAATACATATGACAACT
This sequence comes from Rattus rattus, assembly GCF_011064425.1. Taxonomy (NCBI): domain Eukaryota; kingdom Metazoa; phylum Chordata; class Mammalia; order Rodentia; family Muridae; genus Rattus; species Rattus rattus. The sequence goes on from NC_046167.1 coordinate 23,059,794, forward strand.
ATAACTATCAAGGGAGCATGTAGCTATCACCAGCATCTGAATGCCAGTGCATATGACTTTAATATTACATTAAAAGTATGTCAGAAATACTACAATTATCTTGGGTTCTGTTAATAATAATTTAATTTTAAAGCAAAAGATAGAAAAACAAAAAAGCAAAAACCTACCTAAAGAGAATATCTTTAAAGACTGAAGACAGTGAAATCTGAGGTCCAATAGTTTAATTACTAACTGTGCCTAAACAATTTTATCCATTAAATACAGCTACAAAAAGTCAGAATATAAACTAGAAGAAACTTCACAATGCAGCCTTTTCAGGTGTCCAGTTTTGTTAACAGATACCGGCAAATACATGGTCAGCAATTTCCTTTACACACCTGGGAGATGTCCCTAGCCATGCTTCCATCTCTCATCACACCAGGGTTTCAAGTGGGGAAAACAGTCACAGGCATAAAGAGACCTTCCCCATAAGTGTCCCTGAGTTGTGCTGTCAATAAGATGCAACACATAAGAAGCACCCAGTCTAAACTCAGAAACTAGCAATGATTCCCCAAAGAGCCATCTTCAGGAATTAATTCAGAATATTAATAAACTAAGCAAAACTTTAAAAAAAAATACATTTTGGGGGGTAGGGTGGGGCATCCAATTTCAAGCAAAGAAACTACCAAGAGCCAAGACAGCGACGCCATGGGAAAAGGTTAGGAACAGAGAAGAGGAAGGCCTAGAAGGTGGAGCAGAAAATGAAGAAACAGACAGTAGGTTACAGTGGGCAGGTCAGAGATTTTAGAGCTGTCCTGTTAAGTTTCTAGGAAGGGTCAAGCAACCAGGATGTGCCTGAAAGGCAGTATCTGGTAATAGATGGCAAAAACAGTTTTTGTAAATACAGGAACATTTTATTTTGATCAAGCAAATAAGAACCACCCTGATTAACAAGCTTTAAGGAAGACTTAGCATGCAAACTACAAAAAGATATTTTCAGTGACACCTGAGTCTTGTATCAGTGAATATTAAGCTTCCTCCAAAAAATAACAAAGCAGTACATTTTCCATTTGTGTTAAATACAAAATATTTTCAAAGGCCTAGGCCTCAGAAGCTAGGGTAGTAGGTATAGCAAGGAAGAGAAAGATCACACAATCAGCAGCATCACTCCAACACAAATCCTTCATGAGTAAAATAGGGATCAGGACAGTTTCCACAAAAAAGTGGTGCAGAGACTGACTTTATAAAGACAGAAAAAGAGCTGTGGAAGAGGAGAGCAAGGAATGATAGGAAGGAAGCATAGCTAATAACTTCCCCCATTCTAAGGTAGACACTTACACATGGGAAATAAAGCAGCTTGTAAAGCACAATATTAAGGGGAAATATTTCCAAGTTAGAATTTATTTTCCTTCTGTCTGGTTTTGTTTTCACATTTACATATTTAGTGTGTGTGCAGAGGTCAGAAGATAACGTGCAGAAATTAGTACTCTCCTACCATATGGATTCTAGGGCTTGAACTCAGGTAGGCAAGCTTGAGAGCAAGAGTCCTTAGCAGCTGAACAAAAGGCCCCTTCCTTTTCTTAAGAGAATCTAGAGGCTTACTATTTCAATTCCATGCTCTAATAAGAAAATCCATTTCTAATTAAGGTAACTGCAGAGAACATCAGCTCCAAAAACATCAACAAGTCTAACAACTGGGAGCAAACTAGCTGGCCTGGTGGTACTTGCTTGTAATCCCAGCTACTGTCAGGCAAGTTCAAGACCTGTGGGCAACTTAGGTGAGATTTTTGCCTTAAATAAAAAAATTTAATCTTTTTAAAGAGGGCTGGGAGTATAGGTCTTGCCTAGCATAACCAAGTACCAGGGTTCAATCCTCTGTACTGTCAAGTAAATCAGGACAAAACATTTCAAATAAACTGAGGTTCATAAATTTAACCCTCAAATAATATCCACTATTATTACTCACTTACTATGTACTCTAAAATGAACTCTCACAGAAAAAAACAAGATTTCTTGACCTGAAATAATAATACAAGCAAAGCGCAGCAGTAACCCTTTTCAACACTCAGCTCCAGCCTGCATTGTCTTCCTTCCATCAGAAAAAGGCTGAAATGGTGCAATGGTGGAAATCACAAGAGGACACTACAATCTTCCTGCTTCTACTAATCTAAAACTAAGGAATATACTTTAAACCTCAGAGTATCTACAAGAGCATGAGTGTTAGGAAAGTGCTGTAAACTCCGCCTTTACTCTGTAAGAGCAAATGGACTTCACAGGAACTAACGTAACCTATGCAGCAGACCACCAACCATCGCTCCTCACTAGACACAGACTATAATCCTAGTTCCTATTTCAGCAGGTGTATGCTCCATGATCTAAAAGCCACAGTGAGAGGAGATTATCAGCTCTTTCCTGCTGGTAACATCAACCAAGTCTAAAAAGTCTGTAAATCTTGTTGCAAATCTGAGTAGCTGCTGCTACTTGAAGGCACTGTTTATTTTAATTACCATTAAGCTGATACAAACTCGCTTAACATTTCGCAATCTCGTTTCATTTAACTTTGTGAAGACTTCATGAAAACAGGTGGTTAAGTGAATGAAATATTTGTTTCCACGGAGTTCAAATACATGTTTGTACATACTTAGGTAAGTCACATAAATTTATTTCCTCAAATCTCAGGATTTTTTCTTTTTTACAAAATGGGCAAGCCCCCAGGACATGAATATGAAATTGCTGCTCCTTAAGTTTGCCACTCTTCTACAGAATGTGGTAAAATGAATGCTAGCAAACCTCTACGCCCATATCATCATCTATTTTCTCTCTGGTTCCTACTCAAATATAGTATAACGCCTTTCTCCAAACTTATATGCCGCCTCAGAACCTGTCTTCTATGCCAGAGACAAATAATCAAGACATGTAATGAATTAAAATTGACAGCTATAAGGCAGAATATAAAAAATTGGAATTCAGTAACCATAAAAATAGCAAAAAGACATCATCTACGTGCTTCATCAGTCTTATGAGACTTTTCAGATAAGAAAGTCACCAAGAGAATAATTTTTTTTTTTTTTTTTTTTCTTTTTTTATTTCTGGTTTTTCAAGACAGGTTTCTCCGTGTACTCCTGAGAGTAACTCTGTAGACCAGGCTGGCCTCAGATCCACCTGCCTTTGCCTCCCTAGTGCTGGGATTAAAGGCGTGCTCAGGATATCTTCTAATGACTAAGAAGTCATACCATTTCTATCCATATAAATAAGTCAACTCGAGTCACATTAGTATTCCAAACAGGAGAAAGTTTTAAGGGAAAGTGTAGTAACTAAAAAGTAAACTTTCAGGGAGCATTCTACTTTAGCAACTCCAACAAACCTCCTTAAACTATTCCTTGTACAGCTTGATTACAAAACTGGCTTTTGGTATAATAAGCACGAAGGAAAAGCCTCAACCATTTCAACTTCTGTAAATTAACCCTGAATGTAAATAAGGGGAGCCAATCAAGTTAGGAGAGTATAAAAACTGCACATAATATACTAAAAGATCACCAAAAATCTCCTCTTGTGGTCTTGCAAACACGAACTCAAAACAAACTGCAAGTGCATTTTAAATATCCAACTCAATTTGAAAAGGGGAGTAGCTAAATATCCTAAAAGAAACACTTCTAAGTTGCTACTGTCCCTATTACAAACTCCCTTGTTTAACTGTGTGCTACAAACTAATTCCACTGCAGCCATGGAAAGGAAGCCCTCTGTTTGTTCGGTTACGGAAAACTTCAAAGTTTCAGTTTATGATTAAGACAAAGTATTCCTCAGCCAGTGAGAAGGCAGATTGAGATCATTTTCTCCGGGTCGTTTTCTCACATTTCGAGTCAGTCCAAATTCAAAGCCACCTTACACCAAAAAATGAGGGGGGTTAACAAGATTACATCCACTGAAAGTCACAAGATGCAATGACCTCGACTCTGAAACAAACTCAATGTTCTACTACACACCACTGAGAAGCAGGTGGTTAAGAGGTTCCTGACCGGTTACCGTGAATCTTCTCATTTGATTTTTTTTCTCTTAACTATTTCAAAGTCGTCCCTGCTCAAGTCTATCAAGTGTAAGGGGAAAAGGGAGCAGCATTCCAAACACACAAACGAGCAACAGGATCCTAACTTCCTGGTTCTAAAGGAATGCGATTCCCTAATGAGCCATCTCTCCCCGCAGCAGCGAGCGCGGCTGTCTGGCCGGTCTCCGGCGGGACCAAGGGGGGCGAGGCCCCGGCGCCGCACTGCGGGTCCCCGGCGCTCGCTCGCCTGCCCTCGGGGCGATGGTGGCCTGCGACCCCAGCCCATTCTCCTCGGGTTGCAGAGGCAAACCCGCAAGGGCCTCGGGGACGCGGCCTCAGGGAGGACTCTGCACACGTCTCACTTCGCTCCAGTCCTCTCCGGCCAGGGCCGTGTCAGTCAGGTCTGACCCCGGCCCGCAGGTCCTCCCAGGTCCAGTCTAACCCCGGCCGCCCGGGCCACAGTCCAGCCTGCCCTGCCGGTCCCTCCACGGCACTGCCCCTCTTTCTGTCCTCCCCAGCGCCGGCCCCAGCTGGGCCCCGGCCCTGTGCCGTCCCCTCCCCGCCCGGGCCCGGCCCTGCCCGCCACTGGCCCAGTCCCTCCGGGAAGATGGCGGCCCGGTGACAGGCTGGTGGAGGCGCGGGTCCGAGCACGGGGCGCCGGGGCAGGCCGCCCCGTCGGTGACCGAGGACAGCCCGCTCACCTGTCAGCCGCCCGCCCCGCCCGACCGGCCGCCCGCGGGCTCGTCGCCGCAGCCCCGGTGCCCGGCGACCGCGCAAAACACGCGGGGACGGCCGAGGAGGGAGACGGCAAGAAAAGGCGGCACGGCCGGGCCGGGCCGGAGACAGCAAAGAAGAGCGGGCGCGGGCTTGGCAGCGACAGCAGCTGATCCTTCCTTTTTCGGGCCCGAAAATGTCTCAACCTCGAGACTCCAGATCCCCAACGCTCCTTCCCGTTCGCATGAGAACACACAGATCCCACTTCCGGGGCCCTGCGGAAGTCCCACCCCCGCGCGCCCCCGCGCCCTACCCCGGCGCCCTCACCCACCCGGCCCGCCGACTGGCGTTTGGCGCCCAGGAGAGCCTAGCGTCATGGCAGCGCTGCATAGTGATTGGCTAAGTGGAAAACGCGAGTCCTCCCTTCTACTTCCCCCGGCCTCTCCGCGCGCACCCATCTCGCGGCATCTGTGATTGGCGCGTGCGCGCAGGATGCCTTCCCCGCCCCGCCCCGCCCTGAGCTGCTGCGCGCGCGCCGCACACCCCGTCTCTCCCCGCCCATTCTTCAAGCCCCGCCCTGTAGCAGTCGAAGCGCCAGTTGTAGGTAGGCAGCTTAGCTTAGCATCTTCCAAGCAAGTGCTAGCGTGCCGGGCCTCCCAGCTTGGCAGCATCCTGGAAGCCCACCCCTCGCTCCGGACCCGCTGTCCCCAGGACCTCGACCCCTGTCCCGCCCTTCTCTACAGATTCCCCGACTTCAGTGTGAGACAACAATGATTCAGATAAGCAAAAATACCTAGTCGCTTCCCAGAGAATTGAGAATAGTAATACCTTGCCTTTATCAATTTTCTTAAAAAAAAAAAAAAGTATGTTGCATTTACTTTACTTAAAACTTGCTGCCTACTTATTTGCGTTTATGCGCCGGTTGCTTACTGTCTATAATGCATTATTCGAAGTTGTACGAAATTTTCCCGAATGAAAAGGCTTTCTCAGAACTATATTCACAGTTACTGTACACCCGTTCTGCTCCTTGGTTTCTAGGAAGTTTTCAAATGCTGAAGCGTGCATTTTGGAAAAAGGCTTCTTGGACTCTCATGCACTGGGCCTTTTTGTGGGAGTTTATTCTCTTCCTCCCTCTGGATCTTGATGCTCAACCTGTGGTGTTTAGACTTCAGAACAAGGGCCTTTACCAACTGAGCCATCTCACCCACCCCCTGAGTGATACCTTGTTGCCTTTTACTAGGCTTACGACTATTTCCTAGTTAATTGTTCTCACAGACCTATTTCTTCTTCAAAGACAAGATCTCACTCTTTTAACACAGGCCGGCTTTCAACTCACATGGATTATTCTCTTGCCTCCCACCTCCCAGGTTGGAAGTACTGCATGGCACTACTGTGCCCTACTCATAGATGCGTTTCCTACCCTGTAGATTGAGGAACCCTAACTTTCCAATTACATTAGTGTCCTAAGCATTCTTAAGAAAGACATTAGGTGAGTTACTCAATCTACACCAGAATAAAGCACAACCTGTACACTCTATACATTGCACTTTTTTGCTGAAAAGCCAAGTCAGTGTTTAATATGTGGTTTTCCCTTTAAATCACCTGGGATGGAGCTCAGGGATCTCGGGTACCTGACTGACATATGGAAGGCCCTGGCTTCCATCCTAGCGTGGAGAGAGAAGGGGAGGAAAGAAGAGGAGAGGGAGAAAGGGAGAGAAGACGAGAATCTAGAATCCAGAGCATCTTGGGTCCTAAAAGCTATGATTCTGTTCCCCTCATATGCCCATCTTCTACCTCTGATCAACTCTTGCTTATTTTCTCCCTTTCATATGGTCCTATCTTCCTTTTAGGTCCTCTCTGTACTTTGTAGATCTAGTAAAGACTCAGCAATCAGAGCAATGGCTCTCACCTATTATCTGAGCAGCTCAAGGAGGTGAAGCAGGAGGATCATCACTATGAGATCCAAGCATGCCTTGGGGAGCCATCAGCGTGAAACACTGTTTCAAAAAGTAACTGAGGGGCTGGGGATTTAGCTCAGTGGTAGAGCGCTTACCTAGGAAGCCAAGGCCCTGGGTTCGGGTCCCCAGCTCAAAAAAGAACCAAAAAAAAAAAAAAAAAAGTAACTGAAAAAAAAAAGTAACTAAAAAAAAAAAAAAAACTGAAACAAGAGATCCATCCCATCACTCTTACCTCCTTTTTTTAAACTTTTAAACATTAACTTTATTTTCTTTTCCTGTATGTGTCCATAATCATAGTACTCAAAAGATTGAAGGAGGGACTGGAGAGATGGCCCAATGGTTAAGAGCATTGACTGCTATTCCAGAGGCCCTGAGTTCAAATCCCAGCACCCACATGGTGGCTCATAACCACCTGTAATGGGATCCAATGCCCTCTTCTGGTGTGTCTCATACCTACAGTGTACTCATAAATAAAATAAATAATTCTTAAAAAAATTTTTAAAAAAGAAATTAATTTAAAAAAATTGAAGGAAGATGATCTCAAGTTTGAGGCCAGTCCAGATTTTGCTGTTAGTCAAGGATATCAAGAAAAACCTGGGCTACAGAGTGAGGACCTATCTCAAAACACAACATAAATTCTAATTATTTCCAGCTACTGGTTGCCCAACAATTAAACAAATATTTTCTAAGAACTTCCTCTGTGTTGAGAGAATCTATTGAATTCTGAGGTAGGGTGAAGAATCTTGAAGAGAAAATAACAAAGAAGCAGGGAAAGAGAGTGTAGGAGTTTCAAGAAGAAGATCCCAACCAACTCCGGAAGGAAACAGGAGTGCTAGGTAACCCAGTGTTAGGTAACCAAGAGTGTAGGGGCTGCTCACAAGCCTTCCTCAGAGAAGAAGCACCAGTTGGGAAGCTAGAGACAGGCTAGTCCTGTTCGGTGAGTCAAGATTTTATTATGAGGCAAGGAGGAGGAACCCTTAAGAAGCTTTTGTAAGACTTGCTACAGAGTTTCTCCTACCATAAAAGGGACCAGAATAGAAACACACTAAAAGAACTGGCTAAGCCAAATTAGGCGGAAGTGTCAAAATGAATGGCAGTAATATATTAGAATATGTTGAATTTTTTTTGAATGCGTGAGCTCACACAGCTACTAGGGTGTGTGTGTGTGTGTGTGTGTGTGTGTGTGTGTGTGTGTGTGTGTGTGTGTGGTTTGTTTAAAAATAGTAAAAATGATAAAAGGGAAAGCTCTTCTTTAAAGTAGACTACTGGCTAATAAATGAAGAAGAAATTGTTTTCCTAGATCAGCCCTGCTGCCACTATACAATTTACAACAGCCATGAAAGCTAAGGTGAATGAAGTTTACTGAGGCCGCGGTTATATATGACACTTCAATGCTTATTACATTCAAAGGGAAAAAAACATTTCGCAGTTGACAAATGTGTGTGCTCCTCCTGAATCAAGTGAACCAAGTCAGCAATAATGGCTTCCTGACTGACATGTGCTCCCATGAGACTAATTCAGTCATGTGGGATTCATGCCCAAAACACAATGAGCAAGATGATGTGTTGAGCATTGCTCCGGCCACATGTGATTGACACACAGGGAACCATAAATCTCTTCTCCCTGTCTTTTTGCATGTTTTAATTTCTTTATGATAATCAAAATACGAGAATGCTATGGGCGATTTTAATTTCCTATATGAATTCCTATATGTATTCCAAGTGAAAGAAATGAGGAGTGCATTTCCTAGGATATCCCACACTCCCTCCCTGAAGGAACAAAGAGGCCCAGGCAAAGCCTCTGAGTCTTGAATCTTCGGACACTGAAGAGACATACAGTGGAGCTTAATGGGCAAGCACAGAACCAGGAAGAACAGAGTCCAGGCAACGGTGGTAGAATGACCTGTGAGGTAGCAACAGCAAACAAAGGAACCTATGGATAAGTACCTGCAGTGGGAACTCAAGATTTGCATAGTCATAGACTCCTGGAATGAGGGACCATATCTAAAGAGAATCAAAATCTCTCTCTCTCTCTCTCTCTCTCTCTCTCTCTCTCTCTCTCTCTGTGTGTGTGTGTGTGTCTGTGTCTGTGTCTGTGTGTGCTGTGCATGTCTATGTTAATGCAGTGTGGTATATGAGCTTGTACAGGAACATATACCCATACATGTTGTCTTAGGGTTTTATTGCTGTGAACAGACACCATCACCAATGTAAATTTTATAAAGGACAACATTTAATTGGGGCTGCCTTACAGGTTCAGAGGTTCAGTCCATTATCATCAAGGCAGGAGCATGGCAGCATCCAGGCAGGCATGGTGTAGGAGGAGCTGAGTTCTACATCTTCACCTGAAGGAAGCCAGGAACAGACTGAGCATCCTCAGGCAGCTAGAAGGAGGGTCTCCAAGCCCACCCCCACAGTGACACACTTCCTCCAACAAGGCCACACCTTCTAATAGTGGTCAAGCATATGCAAACCATCACACATGTGCATCTGGAGGCCAGCAGGGTCCTGTTCTGTTACCTTTCCTCCAAGAGGGTCTCTCACTGAACATGGAGTTGGCCTGGTAGTCATCAATGCCCAGGAATCCTCCTGTCTCTGCCTCCCACAGCAGGCCAGCACATCAATGCCTGCAGTCATACTCAAATTTTTATGTGTGTTCTGGGACTTCAAATTCTGGTCCTCTTACCAGATCCTCTCTAAACAAGCATATTTGCCCACTGAACCATCTTCCCAGCTCCTCTAGAAAGATAAAAAAAAAAGTCCTTTCTGTGTGCTTTGAAATACCTGGGGGATAATATATTTGCAGAAAGCCCACAGGAAAGACCTAAGCTACTCTATCAGGACTTCAGAGGTTGGGTCTGTGACTTCTTTGAATGTGACACTATTTTCTCTTATGCTGGTTGGATCTGCAGGTCAAATCTGTGGTGCTTCTTGTGGATTTCCCTGGGGAATATCTGACCTGCCTACTTTCAGTAATTTTTAGTCACTTTTACACTATACCCAAATACATGACAGAGATACTGAAGAGAGCAGAATGTTATTTTGGCTTGTGATTTTAGTGTGTATCATGCTATCATGGTAATGGCACGGTGCAGACCAGGGTATAGCCTTCAAAATCCTGCCCCTTTGAGGCCTACTTTCTCCAACTAATTCCTGCATTCTTAAAGCCCTACCCACTTCAAAACAGTACCCCTAGATGAGACTGGAAGGACATTTCACATTCAAACACTAAAACCTGCATAGCACTCATCTATGCCTAGGCCAAGGCCCAAGGAAAAAACCTATGTCCTTCTTGACTGCATGCCTTGTTAAGACCCTCACAAAGAAAAGGAGTGATTGGTACGTGTAATGGTTGTTCCTGGTTATCATCTTGACAATATCTGGATTGAACTACAATCCAGAATTGGAGGGCTCACCTGTGATCCAGATCTTGAGGCTGGGAGACAAAAGTTTCTGACCTGGATCTTGGCATGGAGATCTTGAGGTATAGTGGCTATGAATTCCAGGAAACTAAGGCAAGGAGATCTCTGAGTTCAAGGTCAGCCTGAGACAAAAATAGTCCCAGATCCAAGATGGTGGTACACACCTTCTGCTGGAGACCTACATAAGGACTTTGGAAGAGGAAGATTCACTCTTCTTTGCCTGCTTGCATTTACTTGCCAGCACATCTGTTGGACTCTACTAGCCTTGTGGGACTGGGCAACTACTAGATCCTTGGACTTCTGGCCCACAGCTAGCCATTGTTAGGGTAGTTGGACTGCAGACTGTAAGTCATCATAACAAATTCCCTTACTATATAGAGACCATCCATAATTTCTGTGACTCTAAAGGACCCTGACTAATACAGTAAGAGTCAGGAAATGTTGGAAGGATCCCTACCTAGTTTGGAACTTGATACTTCCAAATTCTCATGTCCGTTAGCTACTTTTTGTTGTTGTTTTTTGTTTGGTTGGCCTCTTTGTCTGAGATAACCAAAAGCAATGTATGGAAGGAAGGATTCACTTGTTTGTTTTGGTTTACTGTCCGAGAGGAAGAGTGGCAGGACGGCAGGTGGAACAGCAAGCTAAGAGGCCACATTCTCAAACGTAAGCACAGAGAGAGCAAACCGGAAACAGAATGGGGTTATAAACTCTCGCTCAAACTCCGTCCCAGTGAAGTGCTTCCTCCAGCACCGCTACACCTCCCACAGACTCCATACCCTACCCCTCAAAACCCCGCAGGGGCCAGGAATCCATAGGAAACTATTTTTTCATTTAAGCCTACATCAGATGTAGGTAAACGTACTCCCGTGGGAAAGTTTTAAACTCCTGGAGACCTGACAGAGTGGTTACAGTTTTTTAATTCAACAACTTCCCACTGATCCAGACTTTGCAGAGCCTCTGTGGAAGTAAGAAACGGTGCCAGGTTTCTCCCCTCCATCTCCTTGGGCGAGAGACGCAGTCACCTCTGAGAAGTTGGATATCGCAGCAGACTATCCTGAGGAATGACTGTGCGTTTCGGTGCTTCAGGAAATGGACACGGGTCCCCCGTCCATATAGACAGGACGGCTCTTTTTACTGGATAAAAACAATTCCCAGAAGGGAACTCCACAATTCTGATGTTTTTTTAAGGTTGTATTTGTTTGTGTTTGCATGTTCGTGTGTGCGTGTGCAGGTGCACGTGGGCATGGAGGTCAGAAGTCGACCTCTGGTGTCATAACCAGTTCACCTGATTTTTTCAGTGGTAAATCCAGCTGGCCTGGAAATTTTATCATCTTTCTCCTCTTTCCTGAACCTCATGAGGATACCTATTTTTTTTCTTTCTTTGTTTTGTCAGCACTATAACCTCAGATACCATATGATGTAGTCGAGGGGCCCAGTCTTCCACACGTCACTTACATTATACTTGCATTTTCCTCTAGGCATACGTTAGCCGCTTTGACTAGACTCAGAGACAGTTCCCTAGATCCTCTTTGTGAGACATTGGAAGCTCACAGGTCACGTGCTGCCTTCCGCTATTAACAAGAATCCCAGAGGGAGACGGAAAATCAAAGAGAATACTTATTTTCTCCTTCGATTTCTTTATTTTTTTTCATTTTTTTTTTTTACAATTTTATATATTTATTTGTGTGTGTGTGTGTGTGTGTGTGTGTGTGTGTGCTCACCTGTATACACAGGCCATGTGTTACAACAGCATGCAAGTGGAGGTCAAAGGACAACTTGCAGGAATGTGTTCTCTCCTTCTACCATGTTGGATTCCAGGGACCTAATTCAAGTTGTCAGGTTTGGTAGCAAGTGTTTTTACCTGCTAAAGCAGTTCACTAGCACCTCACCCTCAATTTCAAAGGTCAGACTTCTTCACCTCTCTGGACGAGCTATACTTTTACTACTTACAATTTCCATGCACTGGTTATAGGAATAAATGTGTAACAGGAATGGAAAGAAATGCAAAAATCAGATTTTTTATTTTTCGAGAGTCTGACGTTTGTTTCTCGGTAGACCCCGAGCTCCCTGTTTAGCAGAAGATGACCTTGAACTTCTGATCCTCCTACCTCTGCCTCCTGAGTGCTGGATCTACAGGTGTGTGTAGCTTTAATTTTTTTTTTAGTCTAACTTTAATGATTCTTAAATGCTTTAACTTCCCTTTTAGCCCACAAGAGGTAGTGGGAAAGAAAAGATACTGGGGAAGTGAACCTGTTTAGAAAGGTTCTTTGGAGCAACTTCCATTTGTGTTGTCTGGAAATCAGCAGTTTGGTTCACGGATTAGCAGGCAGCAGCAATTCAGCCCACTCACAAACACCTCATCGATACACCAGCAGTCTAGTTCAGTAGTTTGGAGTCGAGATAGCAAACAGGTATCAGCAGCAGTGACACTACCTAGCAGAGACAGCCAGGCCTCAGCCTTGGCACGAGTCAGCAGCAGGAGGGACCAGCAGGAGTGTTGGGAGAAGTTCTCAGCTGTGCCTCTCTCAGGGAACTGAAGATCAGCGAAGATTCAAGACCAACAGGCATTGCACAACTAGCTCTACCAGCGAGCCAAGCTCCGTCTTCATCACTGTCCATCGAGTTCTATTTATAATCACTCCAGACATCACATGTCCTCCGTGGGTCTTGCCTCAGCACGTGTGTCTGTCTCAGCTGACATCATTCTGTCAATCAGCTGAGTCCAGAAGTTTTTGGTGCATTTTTCTCCATGGAGTCTGGACAAATAGAACTCAACAACACATGTAAGGTGGACCAATGCATGCGTGTCTTTATTGAAGAATCCTTCATCACGAGTCCTTTCACATGATTGCTTTAGCAGAACATTCTTTCATCTGTGTCTGCTTCAGGGAAACACTCTTTCACATGTTTGCCCTAGCAAAACACCATGCAACACTACTGACTTTCCGAAGAACCTGTAAGTTTCCACTTCAGGATGTGCCACCACATCCAGCTTACATAGTATCGGAGGTTAAACCCAGGGCTTCAAGCAGGCTAGACAAAGCGCTTTACCAACTGAGACACATCCCGTACTAAGTCTATTGTTTTCTTTAGAAGTATCCCCCTATTTTAAAAATTGTTTTGAGTCTTCATCCTAAAGTACCCCAGTGCTCAACTTTTAGTCAGATAGTTATTAAATTGCCGGATATTCTACATTATGAGAAAAATTTTTTTTTCTTTTTTCTTTTTTTCGGAGCTGGGGACCGAACCCAGGGCCTTGCGCTTGCTAGGCAAGCGCTCTACTGCTGAGCTATATCCCCAACCCCATGAGAAAATTTTATAAGTGCAGTTTTTATGTTTTTTTTTAAATGACCATAAGTGACTGTCGAATACTCAGCCATAAGTGGACATGCGTTATCCCCTCCCAGGTCCAAGGCACAGGAGCAGAAAGGATGTGGCAGTCAGAGGGAGGGGGAGACTGATGGAACGCTGCCTCCTGGGCCTGACGTGGTAGTACCAGTCTCAAACTCACAGCAGCTCTGGTTGCCACCAAAGACTGGGCTTTCCCTAATTCCATAATGGAGGAGGCAGGGGTTCACAAGGCTCTCAGGACCTATAGGCAGTTACAGGTTGCTAGAGGAAGGAGAAAATTTTCTACAGTGATGTAGCCACCCATAAGGCGCCCATGGGCTTTTACATCACCTCCAACTTGTACTCCTGTAAGTGATCCTAGCAGGATTCATGGGGTTGTTAAAAAACCAAAACCAAACCAAACCAAACCAAACCAAACCAAACCAAACCAACAAAAAACTTGGAAGTAGAAGGGGAAGTTGAAAAGAATCAGGAGGGAGACAAGGGAGAGTAAGATGGTGATAAATATCCTCTAAAAACATTATATTCATCAGAATTCCATAATGGATGCCTTATTGTGTATAACACACACTAATAAATACTTATAATAATAAGATCGTACATTTATACATATATCACATCACAGTCTACTCCACACAGATACACAACCGACAGACACACAACTGAAAGAACAGTATCGGCAACTCGTGCCCTACCTCACGCGTGTGCTAAACAACACTAAGCTTAAGTTTTATGCTGTAAGATATTTAATCTCCATCTTAAAATGCATTATGAAATAAAACTTGACTTTTGCTTTGGGCCACTTTGGTTCTGGTTTTGTTCATTCTGGTTGCAGGCATTTAAGTCTATCCGTGCTTTGCTGGTGTCAAAGCTGCTGCTGACACAAGCTGACCGGACTGATGAGACCATGGAAACTCTGACTTCTGATTTCCACGCAGCTCACAAGCTGATAATCCCCTCTATGTGTACAACCCACTGCTTTTGAAGATCAGGTTTGAAATCCTACATAGGAACGGAAGCTTAACTGTATGTAAACGATATTTCCTTCATTGGTTTGAAATTTTTGTATCAATTAATTTTTCTATCTTGAATAATAAGAATTTCAAACACAATGCCTTTAGGGAACTGGCTGGTATGAGGTAATAGGGAGTGGTGAGCCTATAGCTAACTAAGGAAGGGATGTGTGCACAAGGAGGAGACGCTCTATATCACTTTAACAAACGCTGACGCTGACATGACGCATGCCTGTCATCACGCATGCCTGTAATCCCAGCACCTGGGAGGCGGAACCTTGAGTGGGTGGGACTTCAGGGCCCACTGGGGCTACACAGTTAGATTCTGTCTCTAAGAGCAAAAACAAAGCATGGAATAAACGCACAGACTTCCGTGATGACAAAGGGAGTTGGTCCAGAGTTCAAGATCATGGTTAAAGGCAGTTTTCGCAGAGGCTCAGTGGATGAGCATGACCTTATAGAGAATCAAGTCCTCAAGGACTTGAAAACCCAAGCACACAGAGAATGGAGAGCTTTACAACAGAATGCAAACTTAGGTGCCCCTGCCTCTTCAGTCTGATGATCCAGCTTGATATTGCTGAAGAGGTCATTTGCAGTTTCTCCCAACAGTACAGGATTTTACCAGCAATCCAAAGTACTTCTACGTAATAGCACTGGTAATTATGAACAGTATCACAAGATGTATTTTCTATGTATCATCCCCTGTACTCCAAATGGCACTGGAATGTAATTTACCACCATATTATAAGTAAGGAAAGTGAAACTTAAGCACCAAAACAATCTACCTGTGATTTCCTTGAAAGGGAACGGAAAGTAAAACCGGAACTCCGGAGTCTAAGCGTTTTTTTCACTCCCCTCTCTGCGGCCTTTGTGCTCCATCTGCAGAATGAAGTCCCACCACAATGTGGCATTTTTCTTTAGTCGAAATCAATCAATCAATCTCTCTCAATCTCTCTCTCTCTCTCTCTCTCTCTCTCTCTCTCTCTCTCTCCCTTCCCCTTCCCTCCCCCTCTCCTCCTTCTTCCCTCCTCCTTCCTTCCCCTTCTTCTTCCCCTCCCTCTCCCTCTCTCCCTTCCCTCTCTTCCCTTCCCCCTCCCCCCCTCCCTCCCTCTCCTTCTCTCCTATATTCTTTGCTTAACACAACAGAGTGGAAGACAAATGGCTTTCTATATAAAGAAGCAATCAGATGTAATATATTGCTCTCTGGTAGTTGGGTCATAATGTGCTGTCTCAGCCCAGAGAAGAATAGATTCTTCTTCCACTGAAGAAAGAAATGCGTCTTGTGGGTTCGGCTCTGGTTATACAGCTCCTGCTAAGTGGAGATGAGAGTTACTGGAAGTCAGAATTCCTTTGGTCTTGAGAGGTTCTGTCCCTGTCTTAGTGACTCCAGTTAGGTGCAAACCAACCTCCAGCGTGATGTACCCTTGACTCATCCCCATCCAGGATAAAGCTCCATTCTGATTCTGAGCACTGTGCTCTTTGCTCAGAAATTCACACCAGGGACTGGAGAGAGATGGCTCAGCAGTTAAGAGCACTTGCCGCCCCTGAGGAGTGCCCCCACCTCACATCTCACACAACTCTGCAGCTCCAGTCTCAGGGGATCCGACATCCTCCTCCCAGTCTCTTCAGACAGCAGTACCACATAGGATGCATATACATACATGCAGGCAAAACATTCATACACATGAAATAAAAATAAATAAATCCTTTCGAAAAAGGAAGGTCACAACAGACCTTTCTTTTGTTAATGACAGGATCCTTCCTGTATTCCTCCACTCTTTGAATTTCTCTGTGCTATCTATTTTTGTTTTAATTAATATTTCCTGTGTTAAGTGTATTTTAAAACACTTTCATACACTTGTTAATCTTTTTAACCTCCCTTCCCAGCTTAGATCCAGATTTTACGTTTTATTTTTTTTTCAGAACTTCATACATGAACACTGTATCTAAATCACTCCAGCCCCCCTTCCTCCCTTTTACCCCCTCCCAAATTCATGATCTCTTCTTAATGACTATTGATTGATGTGTGTGTACATATGTGTGTATATATATATATATATAGTGTGCATATATACATGCATACACTGCATATATACATGCAATCCACTGAGTTCATTTAACCGTACTCATTTGTACATGAATCCAGGGCTGACCACTTGAGATTAGACAACCTATTCAAGAGTTTGTCCCTGGAGGAAACTGATTCATTTTCTTTCAAGCCATTGATCAAGCCCTTCATTTAGAGGTGGGACCTTGTGGATTCTCCCCCATCCACAGTATCCATTGGTAGTGTTGTTATTCTGGTCTTGTTGACATTTCGTGGGTGCACTTTTCTTGTCCTGCCTCGAGGATACTAGCATCAAGCATCCTGGTCCTCTGACATACAATCTTCATGATATTCGATGAGCTTTAGTGGTGCGTGTTACATTGCAAATGTATCAGTCAGGATTGCACATCCTTCTTGAAGGATGTCCTATGTATTTTTACCGATTGGGGTCCTCTGTAGTAGTCTCCTTCTGTTGCAAAAAGATACTTTGGATACAGACTTTTGTGTTAAAAAAGTTTTGGAGAAATATCTGAGAAATGAAAGAGGTGGGAGACAGTTATGCTAATGGATGGAAAATACTAGGAGAGGAAAGGAGAGAATTACAGAGAAGGTAGAGTAAGTGTTCCAGATAGCTAGAATGTCTACTTGATGACCGGAGGGGGTGGGGGACAAAACACTTCAATTACAAAAGAATAGAAAAAGTCTTTATGGATATTATATAATCTCTGGAACTTCCCCTAAGTTATTGGTCCCTAATCACCACCACATCACAGCATGCTGAGATAAAGTAACAAGAATGAAAAAGAAACAACTTTAAATTTTTTTACATACTTACTAAAAGGTCACAAAGAACACTTACATTCCTTCTTGCTACTTTTTATTATTTTCTCTCGGAAGCCTAGACTGGCCTTAAACTTATCTTCATGTCTAGTGCTGGGATTATAGGCATATTAGGTAGAACATTCTTACTCTTTTTTTTTTTTTTTTCTCGGAGCTGAGGACCGAACCCAGGGCCTTGTGCTTGCTAGGCAAGCGCTAGAGACAAAACTGCTATGAGATGTATGTTAACATACTAGGTGGGAATTTAATCAGGGAATTGACTATGCTAGTATAGCAGCTCAGAAGTTCCATGTTGGCACAACAGGCCAAGCCGGATACTCTGGGATGCTTGTTTGAGGCTCAAACCCTGAGAATCCAGGGAAGAGGCTGCTGGTGAGAGTCCTAGAGTCCAAAGGTCAGGGTGTCTACACTTCTGATGCACTTTGGGAGGAAGGTTAGTGTGGAAGGTCAGTTTTCCTCCTGCATCTGTTCCGTCTAGTCCTCCAGCTGTATGGGTGATACCTATCCACCTAGAAAAGGTTCTCCCCGCTACACAGCCTCCTGTCACCTTCTCTTAAAGCTACAGACATGCCTAAAGCAGTGGTGCATCAGATCTTCAGGCAGTTCTCCAGTCAAGGGCACAGCAAAATTGGCCATTGCAGTAGGCGAGCAAATTGCTGCTAATTTTCAAAGCAATTAAGTGTGGTTTCCACGTGATTCTCAGCTAAAGAATCATAGGGAAATCACCCTTCCTTTGAAGTCTCTCCTTTAATTTATTGTAGTGACAGGAATGAAGAGTCACAAATGCGGAGCCTAGGGCCTTGGGGACCCAATTTTTGCCCATATGTTTTTGCTTCATTTATTATTATTATTTGTGTGTGTGTGTGTGTGTGTGTGTCTGTATGTGTGTGGTTGCATGATGTGTGTATTAGCCATGCTGTGTGTGTGTCTGTGTCTGTGGAGTTGCATGATGTGTGCATTTACCACCATGTGTCGGCGTGTTTGTGTCTGTGTGTCTGTGTGTATGCATTTGCCACGGTATGTGTGTGTGAATGGTTGCATGATGTATATGCATTTGCCATGGTGTGTGTGTGTAAAACTTTATGAAGTCAGTTCTCTCCTGGGTTCTGGGGATCAAACTCGGGTTGTCAGGCCTGGGTTGTCACACAGAAAGTGCCTTACCCATTGAGCCATCTCCCTGGCACTTACCGCTGCCTTTTGTCTACACCTCTAACTTTTTTATATATTGTTTTTCTATTTGTTGAAACAGATGATTGAATTAGAAACTGTAGTGTGGTTAAGCAAGGCTAATACAGTTGCCTTTTTCAACGTCAAGACATTTTTTTAAAGGAGGAAAACACTGAACAATGAGGACTTAGGTTCAAGCAGCCTAGGAAAGAAAGGCCCCAAACACGGACTCTGAACCGTTTTCACCTGCTACATTCCAGAGCAAACCTAGCACAGACTCAAGAGGAAGCAAGAATCGGTACTTCATCACCAACCCCAGGGGCCTGCCAAGTCTTGGCAAGAAACAAACAGGTGGAAGGCTTTGTTCTGTCTCTTTCAGGCACAGAGACAATGCGGCTTACTGTGTGAGTAGTGCAGGCAGCCAAATGAAGTACTTCCCAGGTAGAAGGAGGGGTCAGTGGCCCATGTACACCAAGTAAGGCATCAGATGCTGGCCCAGTTAGTGAGGGTGCACGGTGTGGTTCTAGGAATAAGGGAAGACTTAGCACAACCTGGCAGAGAATAAAATGTTCTCTGGCCCCCAAAGGCAGAGGTAAAGAAAACACAGAATTTCTTATGGTGATAGGTGGTACCTTTTTTAAATATAAAAGGCACCCCAAATCATGGTCACTAGTGTGCTTTTTAAAAATGAATAAAGCAAACAAAACTTGCTCTACATGCGTTCTAGTGAGACAGCTAGCAACGTGATCATGGACTTGGGACCTCTCTGGGCTACATGGAAGATTCCGAGAGCAAGGGCTTTCTGTTCCTGAGGTGGGCTTGCTCCTGAGACATGCTTCGTGAGGTCCTTACCCCAAACTCCAAATGCAAGGGCACACTTGTTTTTTTAATCAAAAGTTTGATTCTGAGATGGTTATACTTTATATGCAGTTGTGACAAACAATGCAGAGAGATCCTGTGTGTCTTTTACCAACCAAGGTAAGGTAAAGTTAGACCATTAGAGTTCAGAACCAGATTAAGGCAGAAAATATCTCACAGTTCTCCACTTAGAGTCACCCATATGCTTACCAGGGACATGTCCTTAATAGTGACAACCCCCATTTATGGTCTCTATTTCTATAATAGTGTCACTTCCAGAATGCTCTGTTAGTGGCAAATGTACTCTTTTTTTCCCCTTATTAATTTATTTATTCACTTTATATCCCGATCTCTGCCCTCATCCTCCTGGTCCACCCTTCACACAGTCCTTCCCCCATCCCCTCTTCGCTTATCCTCTGAGAGGGTGGAGGCCCTCTCTGGGTACACACACACACACACACACACACACACACACACACACACACACACTAGCACTTCAAGTCTCTGCAGGCTAGGCATATACACTCCCACTGAGGCCAGACAAGGCACCCCATTTTAGGGGAACAGGATCCATAGACAGGCAGCAGCTTTAGGGACATCCCCCTCTCCAGCTGTTGGGGGACCCACATGAGGACCAAGCTGCACATCTGCTACATAAGTGCAGGGAGCCCAGGTCCAGTCGTGTATGCTCTTTAGTTATTGGTTCAGTCTTTGAAAGGCCCCCAAAAATCCAGGTTAGTTGACTCTGTTGTTCATCAGCAGAGTTTCTATCCCCTTCCGGGGACTCCATCCTTCACCCAACTCTCCCGTAAGACTCCCCAAGGTCTGCCCAATGTTTGGCTGTCCTTCGCTTCTGTTTTAGTCAGTTGCTGGGTGGAGCCTCTCAGAGGTCAGTTATGCTGGGCTCCTGTCTGTAAGCATAATAGAGTATCATCAATAGTGTCAGCGATTGGTGCTTGTCCATGGAATGGGGCTCAAGTTGGGCCAGTTATTGGTTGGCCATGCCCTCAGTCTCTGCTCTGTCTTCATACCTGCATTTCTTGTAGACAGGACAAATTTTGGGTCAAAGTTTTTTTGGATGGGTTTGGTGCCCTTATCCCTCCACTGGGTCCTGCCTGGCTGGTAAGTGTACTCTTACGTAAACTTCATCATAGGTGAACCTCATCCAGAATAATATTCTGGAGATTAATTCATACCACAGCATGGATAAGTAGGATTTTTTCCCCTTTTCATTGCAGAGTTGTGTTATGTAATATGGACTTAGTATTGTTTGATTCATCAGCCACTTACTGAAGTACACCCCGGTGGTTTCCAGTGTGGGGTTAGGACAAATAAAACTGCTCTCAAGGTTTGAATATAGGTTTTAGTGTGAACACAAGCCCTTATTTTTCTGGGATAAATGCCAAGGTATGCAATTAATTATTGGGTTGTATGCTAGTCGTATATTTAGCTTATTAAAAATGGTCAAACTTTTCCATAGTGGCCCTATCAGGTTTTTTTTTTGTTTGGTTTTTTTTTTTGTTTGTTTGTTTTTTAATGTTCCCACCAGCCATGTATGTGCAAGGGATTTGGTTTCTTTCTACTAGAGACATTTGGTAACTATTTGTAACTATATGTTACTTTAGTCATTACTTTCTTTCCCCAGTGCTGGGAATCAAGCCTCAGACCAAATTAAAGCAAATGCTAGGCAAATGCTGTACAGCTGAGCTGCACCCTGGGCTCTCCTGTGGTCATTCTGATGGATACAGTAACACTGTGAGCTGTGGTTTTAATTTGAATTCCCTGGAAGCTCCCTGTGCTGGGTTATCATTATATGGTGCATGTTCTCATGCACTTACTTGTCAATGGAGATCATCTTCAAGTTGGGCCAGTTAATACTTCGTTACTGTGGCCCCTTTTCTAATTGAGCAGTCTTTCTAATGACCTTGGAGTTTGTGAATTCTTCATATGTTTCTGATACTAGTTGGTTGGGAACCTGGTTCGTCGGTATTTTCTTTTAGTTTGGAGCATGTAACTTTATTTTCTAACAAGTCCATAAAAATAGTTATTTACTGAGACAAGGTAGCACTGACTAGCCTGGAATTTGCTGTGTAGACCAGGCTGGCCTTGAACCTACAGTAATACATCTGCTTCTACTTCCTGGGTGCCAGGGTTAAAGGTGTTCATCACCATGTCCTGTAGGATGTCATACAGGTGAAGGCTGGTACAGGATAGAACGAGGCCTGTCATTGGACAAGAAGGAAGGATGGGGGGAGAAATTTTTGAGGGAAGAGGAGGAAACTGGAACGTGAGGAGACTGAGAAGTCCCCGCCGAGAGAACACGGAGGCTGATGTTAAGATTCCACTCTGTATCTTTACAGGTTGTTATGAATGTTCTTAAGGGATGAATGTGTATAGGGCTTTGTATGCTTAGGTGGGCAATTATATCTTATCAATTGGATCAGAGGTTATTGTGTGGTATGTTTTTTTCTTGTGGCGAATTAAGTTTAAGAGAGTATGTGGCAGCTGGGACACTAAACCGCCACGGAATTGGGATGTATATTTCTGGCATGGTGGCAGCCTGCCTTGGGAACGAGATGGGTAGAGAGATTGTTGCCAGGCTCAGAGAGAGGGCATCCGCAGTGTGATATGGGATGGAGCGGAGCGGGTGAGAGGCTTTGCTGATGGAGATTAAGATATCTATCAGACATCTTGGGGCACTGAGGTACCAGACCTAGAGTGAGATAAAAGAAAGCCTTTTCAAAATTTCACAGCAACAATGTCCAGCTTAAGATTTTCGTTTTCGATGACGCGAGCTCATGAGGTTTTCTTTTGATGCACTGTGTGAAGTCTGTGAAGCCTGTACTTTGTCCCAGATTCTAAGATAGTTTTCTGTTTGGTTTTTTCTAACAGGCTAATACTTTTGTATTTTATTTTTGAGCCTGCAATCCATTTCAAAAAAGAAAATATGGTAGCTATTCTAGTTCATTCATTTTTCAATATAGATTTTAATTTTCTTTGTATCTACAAGAGACATTTTAAAAATAATTAAGCTTTATATTTGTGCACACTGGGATTTTCCTTTGGCAAATATTCCAGTCCATAGACCCTGCATGCACCTTCATTAAATCTGCTTTGATTCTTTTGCTGTATGCAGATCCTGTACATGTGTTGAGAGAGCTATACCTACCTTACTCTTTTGAGTGACTACAAATGTCGTATCATTAATCCCGGTCTTTATTATTAATACTAATGATTTCCCTGTAGTTACCATGTATCATGTTACAAGCTCGATTATTAGTTATAGGAATTTGAGGTTAACTCCTTGGGATTTTCTGTGTTGACAAGCATGTAATCCAAAAGTAGGAATCAATCACAGTCTGTCTGTCTCTATCTCTACCTCTCCCCCTCTTTCCCTTCTTGGAGGATTTTATTTCTTTCTTTTGCTTTAATTACAATGGTTAGGGCTCCCAACACTATGCTGAATAATCTGATTCCAGCAGTTATCCTGGCTTTGGTCCTGATGTCCTAGTCTTCCAGGAATAGCATTATGAGAAGTACACTGCTAGCTATAGGTGACTGGGATGTTTCCATTTGCTTTTACTTTTTCAGAAAGTTGTACTTATTTATTTTTAATCATGGAGTAACACTAATTTTGTTACACATTTTTTTTCTGCATCAACTGACGTGGTTCTTTGATTTTTTTTTCCTTCTCTTCTCTCTTAATGTGGTAGATTATACTACATGAAGAATTCCACTACTGAGTCAATTTTACAATCTTAGAGCAAATTTAACTATAGTATATTATTTTTATACATGCTTAAACTTTATATGGTATTCTATTTAGTTTTTTGCATTTAAATTCATGAGTAACATTGCTCTCTAGGTCTTTTTTAGATCTTGCACTGCTATTGTCTAGCTTTGGTATCAGTGTAGCACCAACTTCATAAACTATCTTCCTTTATATTCCCAAGAAAATATGAAGTAGAATTGGGCCTAATCATTTAAATTTTGATAGAATGCTGTTGTGAAACCTCTGGTCCTAGAGATTCTTCCATCCAGGTTTAAATATTCCTGTTATGATTTTTTTCTTTTTTCCTGGAGCTGAGGATGGAACCCAGGGTCTTGCACTTGCCAGGCACTCTACCACTGAGCTAAATCCCTAACCCCTCCTATGAATTTAAAAAAAAATAATGCTTTGCATTTCTTTTATTTCATGTGCCCCATTCTTTTTCAATTAAAGAAGCACCATGAAGGAGTGGACTCATAATGAAAATCCATGCTCCCATACCCCAGCTGGCACCTTGAGGCCAGCTGGGTGCAGGCCTGAGCGTCTGTGTCCTGTTGGCTTATGGCCGTCGCCCAGCACAGGTGTGTTGACTCAGCCTGAGGACTAGGCTTCAGTCTCGGATTCCTACCTAATCAGCCTTGCCCAGAACCTGGCCTGGTTGGCTGCCAGTCTCTCCCACACCCCCGGTCCTCCTCCTTACGCCTTCATTGTTCCTGGAACTTCAGTGTCGCCTCTTACACGCTGAGAGTCTTCCGCCGTTTACTTTTGCTGCTGTGACCTCACCTCCATGTTGTACTCTTCCAGGAAGCGAATTTCTGTTTAGTTCAAGTCTGAACACTAGACTCTAGACTGTGGAACATTCAGGAGAGATCGACCCTGTCACCCAGGTCAACACCTTCTTCTGGGAAGCTGGCTTCCTCTTCTTCAATTCTCACACCAAGGCTTCATGTATATACACCAAGCTGGCATGGATTTTAAACTATATATTTGACCAAGTTGTTGCTAATATCAATAATACTAAGCACTAATAAGTAATTAGTGTTTTTTTTTTATTTTTTAACATCAGATCTTTTACTTTCACCAAGCAATAATTAGTGTTTTCGAATATCGGCTATGTAAAATATCCTAATTTCTTTACTACACTCACATATCTAAATGGCATAGATAATGTCTTGCATGTTTTCTCTTTTGCTCTGTCTTGTTTTGTCTTGACAGGGTTTCCTGGAGCACAGACTGGCCTCCACTTATTGTGTAGCCCAACATGACCTTCAACTTCCGATCCTCCTGCCTCCGCCTCTTGAGTGCTGGGGTTACAGGTGCAAGTCACCATGCCTGGGTTTATGCATTGCTGGGGACTAAACCCTGGGCCTTCAAATGCTAGACAAGTGCTTTACCAATCACGCTATACCCTAGTCCCTTTTACATGTTCAATACCACCCATAGGGTTTTTAATTTATATCAGATGCATTTACTCGTATGATTAAAGAAAGGAAAAGGAATAATTGTTGTAGAGAGAAATTAGGATGGGCCTTAGGATGAACACTCAAGTTCTCTCTCTTGTGCAGGTAGCATTCCCGTACAGATGCATCAGGCTTGCTGGTCCAAGAGTTTCCTATAGAAAAAGAGTTTAAGAACCAACAGAGGAAAACTTAAAAAGAAATAGGTTTATTGAAGCCATAGAAAATGCTACCTTAAAAGGGCCAGAAGGTACCCATGGAGCCTGCTTAGTGACTCAAACTCTTACATGTTGTGCTCTTGTGGGTTAAAGGCAAGTCTCATGCTAACTCTAAACACACAGCTGGGAGCTCGGAGCAGTGGTTTGGCCAAATGCGCATCTTTCAGAAGGATGGTGATTTGGTGGGTGGTGCATATACAATGGCAACTAAGTTTCTAAACTCTCTTCCTGATCGATCCATCATATCCCCGGCAGGACGCGGCACGCTGACACAACAGCACGAAGCCCTGCAGTGTGGACCCAGGTCACACTGTGGTCATCAGGCCTAGTGTTTAGTTCACTGTCCGTGTCCTCTTTAACTTCCCATATCAAAGGCTTTGGGGGTGTTATGGGAAAACGGATGCCATGCTGGGCTGGAGTGCTGCTGGAGACTCTGTCTGTGTGCATTCACATCCTGGCGCCTGATAATGCTTGGTACAAGAGTCTTGTCACGGGCGGGGGGGGGGGATGACACACGGGACAGCTATTCCCTGAGGTGCTACTGATGCCCGCGCTCTACAGTTTCCTCAACTGTGAGGCCAGAGAATATGCACATTTACACAAATGAAATCACAGTTGGGAAGAGAATAAAGGTTTATATTTTACATGAGGTAAGATGTAGTTTTTCCTTAAAACATCTCAAGATGGTCCCATACTTCTTCCAAAATCAGAGCAAAGTATTGGGTGCTTTCTCAAGAGAAATGCCCAATCCAATAACCCCAGAGCCATGTTTATAGAATTCTGCTGTACAACTTGGTTCCTAACGTATACCACAAAATGGTATCATGACAAAATAGAAACATCGATAACTCATTGATAACTGAGTGATGTGATCCATCACTAAATGGTGTCTACCTATCTAACATTTATATCTATCTACCCACCCCACAGCCAAGATGAGAGTGCACTTGGGAGACTGAAGCAAGGGGATTGGGAGTTCAAGGCCAGCCTAGGTTATGGCAAAGGTAAGAAATAAACAAACAACATGTTTTTCCACATTGCATGTTTTTAGTTGTTCGTCATGTTTTTATTTTGGCTCAGGAAGTCAGGGATGCACTGCGTCCTGGTTCGTGATCCATGCTGCTTTATTTCAGAGACGGAAGGTTGGTTCTCTGAGATCCGCAGAAATGCATGCACAGTGCAGCCTTACAGGACTCTGGGTGATCTGTCAACGTCCTCTTCATCCTCACTTGAGCCACACACCACAGGCACTTTCTGCTTGTCAGGGAGCCTTGCCTTGGCCTGAGACTCACCTTCTGTCTTGATTTACTCAATGTCTGTCATTCCATGATGGGGCCGCAAATAAACAATGGCCATGGTAGAGAGTTATGGGACACAGGTAGGAAAGGAAGGGGAGGACATCTCTGAGATTAAGACATTTACGCCTAGACTGGAGTCTAGGGAGAAAAATCTCTAGGCAGAGAATGCAGTTAAAAAGTCCTGAGCCCGAACAAACCCCTAATCAGTGAGAGAAGGCTAGTCAAGGTGAAGGTGTGAGGGAGGGGAGTAGGTTGGACAGTGGGCAAACGTCTGGCCATGTGTGGAGTGCATTCTACATCCGTTCAGGAATCTCTGAGTGATCAAGCAAGGGAGTAAAATGATAAGAATGTTATTGGCTTAAGAGCATCCTAACTTGCTTATTTCTAGACGATGAATTGAAATAGAGCAGCCGTCCTATGAATTCGACTACGGTGAATATTTGGTTTTGCCTGGAGGTGTTTGATGTTATGATAACTGTGGGCAGAGTGGAAGCCAGGACTGAGGCTCATATCCGGCTGAGCACAGGGTGCTCCCTCTCATCCCTACAAGTATCAACAGAAGTGCTGCGGAGGAACCTGTTGGTCAGGAAGGAAGTTGCCTGGGCTGCAGAGAGTCGCTGCTGCAGTATCCAAATAGAAGGGACATGTTGTGGCTGGAGGCAACTTCAGAGTGTATCACAAAGTGGGCAGGAGGATGTGGCTTCTGCGAACGGAGACAGAACTCAAGTCCTGAGTTTCTGAGCAACCGTGTCTGCAGGGAGTTTACTCACCCCGATGTAGACACTTGGGAGATGTCTGTGCTCTAGGTGGGGAGGTGAGAGGGATAGCCTTCTATTTTGGACATGCCTGGTTTGAGATAACCACAAGACATCAAGGGCAGGGTGATGCTCGAAGGATATGTCAGGGCTAACCATTGGGGTCTTCAATGAGTGTAGTTTTGTAACCATCAAAACTGGTGGATCTGTCCCTTAGGGTTACTGTTGCTGTGATGAAACACCATGACCAAAGCAATTTTGGGAAGAAAAGGTTTATTAGACTTAGATATCCCAAGTCACAGCCTACTGGGGGAAATCAAGGCAGGACCTCAAACTAGGCAGGAACCTGGAGACAGAAGCTGATGTAAAAGTCGGGAATGACACCACCCACAATGATCTGGGCCCTCCCCCACCAATCACCAATTAAGAAAATGCCCTACAGGCCTTCCTACAGCCAGATGGTAGGGAGGCATTTTCTCAACTGATGCTCCCTACTTTCAAGTGACTCCGGTTTATGTGAAGTTGACACAAAACTAGCCAGGCAACATGTTTAGGGGATTATAGGATACAAATAAAAATGTCTCAGGGTAAAACCTTGAGGCTTCCGTCATTAATCTCTCTCTCTCTCTCTCTCTCTCTCTCTCTCTCTCTCTCTCTCTCTCTCTGGTTTTTGGTTTTGGTGTGTGTGTGTGTGTGTGTGTGTGTGTGTGTGTGTTCATGTTCGTGTTCGTGTGCATGTGTGTCATTCCTTAGGGTACCCTCTACCTTTTTGTTTTGAGACTGAGTTACTTACTAACCTGAAATTTGGCAAATAAAAGACTTGCTGGCCAGTGAGCTCCAGAGAGCTGCCTGCCTCTGCTTCCAGAATGCTAAGAACACAGGTTCTGGTGATACAGGTCCTCCATCTTGCAAAACATCCACATTAACAATGGAACCATCTTCCCACCCCTAAGTTGTTCTTTTTTGCATATAGAATACGTAAGGGAAAACACTTTGGATGGGATCATCCAAGTTGATGAAAATAATACTTACAACCTCAGAGAGCAAAGTTGTATTTTTTAATTAATTTATTTACTCATTCATTTTACATCCTGATTACAGCCCCCCCACCCAGAACTACCCTTACACATTCTCTAAGGAGAAGGGGAAGTCCTTCTTAGATACTACCCCACCCTGAGATATCCAGTCCCAGCAGAACTAAGCACATTCTCTCCCACTGGGGCCCAAAATTACAGCCCAGTTAGGGGAAGGGGATCCAGTGATAGGCAACAAAGTCAGAGACGGCCCCAGCTCCTATTGTTAGGGGACCCACACGAAGACCAAGCTACACGCCTACTACAAATGTGTAGGGGGCCTAGGTCCAGCCCCTGCATGAGCTTCAGTTAGTGGTTCAGTCTCTGTGAGCCCCGTGGTCCCAGGTTAGTTGACTCTCTGTAAGTCTTCTTGTATTGTCCTCGACTGTCCCCAACCCACTTGCTCAATTCTATCCCTACTCTTCCACAAGACTCCCCAAGCTCTGCCTGATGTTTGACTGTGGGTTTCTACGTCTGTTTCCATCTGCGGCTGGATGAAGCCTCACAGGAGACAGCTAGGCTAGGTTCCTATCAGTATGTTCCTGGTGCTGTGGGCCTGGTGAAGGCGGGCAAAGGGGTTGCAAAGTTGTTCTTGACCTTAAAATATACAGCTTCTTTAGTGCAGCCCTGTAGTCCTCTTCAGCATGAATGTGATACATGAAATGTTCTGCTGCTTACCAGAGTAGCCAAGGGTCTTAAGTGGCCTTTAAAGTAGTAGAATTAGGCCAGGCCACATGGAATGGAGCTGTGTGGGGATCAAGGAAGCTGAACCAATACCCTTTCCTGACATTGCCCCCGGACTCTAGTCATCCAAGAGTTCTTCTAGTGCCGAAGCTCTTTGCTGCCTGATGACACTTGGCAGAAGTCTGGTTTATGGTTAGGATTTGCTAATATCTTACATAACTGGTTAACTCATAGACCATTAATTCTGAATAATTGTATATATAAGTATCAGACATGGTTCCCTGCTTGGCCAAGCTTCAGTTGGCCTTCTGAATTAGCCATAGAGTCTATCCTTGTATTTCTTCATGAAGTGGGTTTTGAGCGAAGCGTGCTAGTGAGTCCGTTTAGCAATAGCTCAGCATTCAGGACCTCTATTTATGTATGATAACAAGATCAGTGTCATCAACATCCGCCACCCTTAGGTGACATCTACTCTCCTTGACCTGTCTTTGGCAAGATCCTGTCAGGTCAGTTTAGCCAGAACTCCCTTGCCTCCAATCCTAGAACTTTTCACTCACGGATTCCCACAAACCTTCTGGCTGTATGTCTCCACTGCCTACACTGTATTCAGAATTAAGCTGCAGGTCTCTCCCCACCAAAAGACCCCATTTGCAGTGGCCATGATACCAATGATCCTATGCCTTAGCAGATGAACACTTCTTGCTCTTCAATACGTCCCATATGAGCGTGCGGTTTTACTTTGTCAGCTTTTGTGCTCCCAACTTGAATTCTTCAAACCCTTCTTTTACGACAAATTTTGCCGTACGACGAACAAGTGATTCTGCTACAACATGAGTCGTGTGCTAAAACACAGAGCAGTAAAAAGAGCAACGATGCATTGTGACAGAGGAAAGTAGAGCTCTGTCACACCCTGAAAAGGCCAAGAGGATGCCGAGTGTGGAGTAGACACCGAGCTCTATAATCAGAAAGTAGCAAACAGCCCCCTTTACAGCCGCAGGGTTCTATGGCCACCAACCAAAAGCATCACCAGGCTTAGTTGGAAATCAGCACTGCCGCTAAGGGATCCAAGTGCTGTGTTCAGAGAGAAAGCCAGCCCCTCATTCTTTCTTCTGATAGTTCATAGGCAGGCCCCAGCTCACGACCATAGAAGAGAAACACTTCAGCCCCCTGGGATGCCAAGAGGGTCTGCAGTCTCTAGAAAAACGGTTGCTAAGTATCTTTAAGCGCCTTTTTCTTTTCCCACACTGCTCCCCACCTAAAGTTTCCCCCCTTCCCTAGGTGTACTGGAAGCCATGAAAAGGAGGGCCTCACCAGGTAAGCTTCATCACAATTGTAAGAAAAGAGCTGCCAGAGGGATGCAGAACAGCCATTGAGAAGAAAATGTAACCAAGCCTCAGGGTGCAGGCAAAGCAACCCAGAGAGTCTCAGAGATGAGTGTAGAGGAGGAGAGAATAATGCTCAAGTCTGCCTCACGAAATGGAAACATGGAGCCTGGGAGATAACTAAGTCAGTAAAGAGCTTGCCACCGAAGCGTGGGTTTAATCCCTCGGGCCCACTTTTAAAAAGCAGGGGGAAATAGCATGCATCTGTGATCTCAGTAGGGAAGACAGGACAATAGAGCTAGTTCCTGGAGGCTTCCCGGTAAGAGGAGCTCCAGGCAAGTCAGAGACCCTGACTCAGAGACAGGACTGACAGCTCCTGAGACATAACAGTTTGTGTGTGTGTGTGTGTGTGTGTGTGTGTGTGTGTGTGCACGCACGTACAACTTAGAGTTGTCCTCTGGCACAACACACACACACACACACACACACACACACACACACACACACACACAGCACATACCTAGTTACTGAGAGTGGTGGGGTTGGGGAGGAAGTTCTCTCTCAAGGTCCTTCCTATCCTTTGAGTCACAGTTCCTTCTGTCTTCAGGTCCCAGACGATGCTAGTGATATCTGCAGATGATTGTGCAAGAAAACATACAGCAGGAAAGAGGGAGCCCTGTTCTGGTGCATGCCTTGATTGTGAAGTTGCTTACTCTTTCTGAACCTTTGTTTACTTACCTGTAAAATGGGAATCACCACATTAAATGGCTAGGTTTTTTTTTTGCTTTTTTTTTTTTTTTTTTTTTGTTTTTTTTTTTTTTTTTGTTTTCAGCATTAAAGAACTGACTCAAGTCACCCATAAACAGGATGAACAGGTTTGTTTATTCACCCAACAACACCATTATTGGTGAATTCAAGTCATTATTGATGGTTGCTCTTTGGTTGAAACTTGATATGAATTATGCATCCAAAGATACTCCTAAAAGCCATAGGATTAACCCTCAGTTGTATTTGGTAAGTCAGCCGGGAATGGAAACACCATTTGTAACCGTATTCTGAACACCACACAGGGATTAGCTCTAAGGGAGGAGTTCTTTGTAATGTGAGGGCCCTGAGCAGATGTCTGTGAAATGCCTCCCTCTGCAGACACAGACGCTGACAGCAGAGAACTCAGGGAGAAAGCCTCAGTTCCTAATCGTGGTCCTTCCATTTATAACAGGCTGCATTCAACAGCACAGGAAAAACACTTCTGGAGGAGGCTGTCTCGTGCCTTGAGCCATTTATTCCTGGAGGGTTGTGACTCACCGGCTGCTGGAAATACTGCTACGGTGGACTTCTGTGACAGCTACACTAGGCTCTGCTTCCTTCGGAGACATTTCATTTAATTATAGCACAGTAGTAGCATTGCCCGTATTCTTCTGGAGCAGATGCATGTAGATTTTTGCTGTCTGTGGAAACCGCTTAGAGAAAATGTGTGGTGTTTGCTTACGGAGTTTTGCAGCTATAGGCTAACACCACTGCTATTTAGAGTCTTCAAACTTAGCCCCGTTGTAAGCCCTCCTCTGCTTTCTCTTAGCTGTTGATACAGTTTTCCTACCCAGAGCAGAAAAGAACCCAAAAGAACACTTCGCAACGCCAACAGGCCGTGCCAATGAAGCATGGTGGAATTCCACCTGGAGACGGTCATTTTCACCAGAGACCCAGAGACGCTCTCCCGATACTCCAAGCTCTAGCCCTGTCTTTGTTCTCGCTTCATCTATTTATAGCTTCCTCTTGGCCTGCAGTTGCTGTCTGTGTGGGTCCAACGGCAAGACATGCTCAGAACAGACTAGAATGAAGAAAAAGGAATGGAGCTGGTGCGTGCGACAGAGCCACACAACTGTCCAGGATCTGTCAGCCGTGGAGCCGAGAGCCTCGTTTTTCATGTGTAAAGTCAAATAGATTTTTTTAAGGATGTCTAAGTAATGAGAAATAACAGCGTGAAACAGAGCCACTGGAAAAAGTAGGATAAATCAACCCCAGATAGAATGGTGCTAACTTAGGAAAAGAGAACTTTAAATAGTACTAAGAACAATAGTGTAATCAGAGATACGCAAGAGAGGGCTGAATTTGACTACCAGGAGGAGCTGCCAGAGTGGAAGAGGTTGTTTCTAGTTTCTAGGTGGTTGTCACTTGTATACCCATGCCCATGGAAGTGGACACCCATGGAGGCTGGAGGTCAACCTCACTGTCACTCCCCAGTGGGTCTTACTGGCCTAGAGCTCACTACATAGGCCAGAAGGGCTGGCTAGCAAGTCCTAGAAATTCACCTGCCTCCACCTTTCCGGCACTGGGACTCCAAGGAACTGCTACCATGTCCGGCTTTAAAAACCTCAGCTCTGGGGGTCAAACTAAAGCCCTCGTGTTTTATAAGGCAAGAACTTTACAAACTAACCCAGCTAGGCCATTGCCTTTTCAATAATGCTTTCTTTTCTTTTCTTTTTCTTTTTTTTTCCCCTGCCCAAGGAACACATGTCTTCTATCCATTGCCTGGGATGGGTAGCTTATATTTTCTAACTTTATGGTTCCTAAAGAGCTTTTCCAGGCTGCCTGACTTCAAAATTTGCCTAAGTTACAGTTTCTTTAAGTTGTAATAGAAAGTGAAGAAAATATTACTTTGACAGTTGGAATAACTCAGAAATTGCAGGGGTATATATATTTCTTTGAGAGAGAAAGAGGAAGGAGGGGAGAGGGAGAGGGAGAGAGACAGAGAGAAAGACAGAGACACACACAGAGAGAGAGAGAGAGAGAGAGAGAGAGAGAGAGAGAGAGAGAGAGAGAGAGAGAGAGAGATCCTTTGAAACCCTTAGCAATGGAAGTGCATGCAGCTGCTTGAGGCTTGGCCTGGCCTCCGTTTCTCTCTCTTAATCCCTCTTGACTCAGACTGCTGCCGGCTGCCTGAGACTTCTCTGCCCAAGCTGGTCCTTCAAATATGCATCCCTCACTTTGTATACACTGGTGCCTGACAAGCAGCACTTGGAGGAAAGGAGAAAGTACACACCGCTCTGCAGGAGAGGAGGCTCTGAGCCAGGTTTCTGGTCTACCCACCCAACTGGCGCCTTCTCTGTAGAGCTGCTCCAGGAGCTGACTCAGACAGCCTTTCTACTCCCGAACTGTTAATGACCCCATGAACTCTGATGGATTAAATCAAATTACACAGGCACCAAACCCTCCAGCTAGGTATAATGGCAGCTTGGAGCTTGCCTCGTACCACAAACTACAAACTACATAGTTATGTTAGCCGAGTACTTATCGGCTCCCATCAGTGTGCCCAAGGCTACACCTACATCCAAGAGTCTCAAGCAGGTAAAGGCTGCCCGTGTCTTTACCTTATAATTTTGTTCAGTCTAAACTCAGCAGGTTCCTTCAGTCTGTGAGGTAGAAGACTCCAGGCTGCCTCCCTCTTCGGCTAAAATCACAGGCCCACTAGCCAATAGGAAGGTCTCCTCTGAGGCCAGGGTGGAGGATGGCATTGAGGGCAAGGCAAAGGAGAAGAAAACCTCCTAGGTGATTGTTATTTGGGAGGGAAATAACAAAGAAGGTCCTAGAACACAGCTGCATGGCACACACAATTGCCTCCTGCAATTCACGTTTTTGGTTTAGCGTGAAGCCTGAGACACTGCCCGTGTGTTGTTGCTTCATCTTCTCTCATCCTTAATGAGAACAACTCCAAGTTAGAATCGAAACTAAAACCCAAAGTCCATCTTCCAGTCTTACTCACTCTACCCCTCTGTTCAGATCCCCTTGGTTTCTGGCATCAACCATGACTAGTGCTTCTCCTGGCCCACCGCTCTCCCTCTGCAAGGTCTCCCTATACAGTCTAAGCTGGCCTTCAAGTAGCTATGCCCCTGCCTACATATTCTGAATACCCAGACTGTCTCTGGTTTGGATCCTCCCTTTTCTTTCCCTTTGTTTCTCGTCTACTTCCTACGCCCCTTCTTTCCTCTTCCTGGTCCCATTCCTTTCCCTAATCTACCCTCCAGTGTTTCTCTATGTTGCCCAGGTTGGCCTCGAACTCATAATCCTCCTGTTCAGCTTCTTAAACACTAGGATGACAGGTTCACACCACCAGACTTGGCTCAGAACCGGATTTCTCTGCACATAGAAGTCATGCATCCACGGTTTTTGGAAGCTGTAGACAAGGCCAAAGTAGAAAATAAACATTTTCCATATTCCCCCCACCAAGAAATAACAGCTTGTCTGTATATGTACTTCTAGTAACGCGAATGTGATTAAAAAGGCATTATGATGGACGGATTAGGTTTTGTAGAGTAGTTTTCCCCTTCTGTATGTGAAATTCACCATTTTGTATCCCTCAATATACCGAGTGGGCAAGGGTCTGCATGAACTATAATTCAGTAAACAATTCCTTATCGTAAGATGCTAGCATTGGAATTGGTGCTTGGACAAGTGTCCTTGTAAATATACCTCTGTGCACACTCATAATTACTTTTACAAGGAACATTCCTGGGAGTCAAATTACTAGGTTATAAGTTAGGCAGCCAATGAAATTGGTGTGTCTCCACTGGTATACTTTAGCAAAGTTGCGCTAATTAAGAGCTCACCAGCCTTGAAAGTAGCCGTTTCCTTGAAGCTCCCACTCTTGCCCCCCAAACACAGTGTGATCCTGCTGTAGGGTTTCCATTAACTGAAAAGGAAAAGCATCTCACTGACATTTTTATGGTGGTCATAGATGGTGACAAATGTTTCTTCGGACTTAACCTGAACTGTTTTGCCTATTTTCCCATTGGAGTTGATATCTTTATTTTGTTGCGAGTTCTTTGTATATAAAGATATTAGAAACGTGGAAAATGGTGGATGATGGAGCCATTATTCAAAATGCAGGAACAGTTAGCAAAGGCTTTAAATGGAGTGATAGCTGTGTGCCAGTGCCCATGCTCCCGGGAAGCCGCCTTTCCAGTTCTGAAATTATAAGTTATTCAGGTACAGATGATACCCACAAGGAGCGTGAGGTAAGAACAGACAGCTAAACACAGGCTGCCCGGAGCATCTGCGCTTTAAAATGTACAGGTAGATAAAACAGATCGACTATCCCAGACGCTGCCAGAATTTCCCCAGGAACCGACATAGGGTGCTCTCACGGAAGGAAGAAGACAGATTGGTCAGATGTGACCACAGCACTAAAGCGAAACCAATACTAAGTAAGATCAGAACTTTCTGAAAACCCTGGGATTTGGCAAGTAGGATGTCCTGGTACATTTGCCCACTGCTGTTTCAGTGGTGGGGAAAGAATGGAATGCAGAGAGGACTGTTCGACAATGATCCCTGGGAATCCCAGACACCAGCCCGTGTGCTGATGGAAGATTACAACCGTTCTCTTTGTTCAGTGACAGCTAACCTGTGGGCAACATTTGTCCGGCCATTTGGTTACATGGCCTCAGTGTGCTGACTGGCTGGACAGACTGTGGTGTGTAGCAAGGAGCATCCCGTCTGCCGTGACTCAGGCTGTTGTCTGCCTTTTTATGTCCTGGTTTCTGATGTTCCCTCAGAGTAGCTGTTCAGCCTTGAGTGTCCGTTCGGCAGGCTCAGCTGTTTGCTGGTATTTTCCTGGACACCTGTAGAAGGCCATGCGACACTGAAGTGTTCTTTCTGGGACTAGGATAGAGCTTACCTTAGCAGAACGATTGCCTAGCATACACAAAGCCCTAGCACTGCATAAACCAGCTGCAGCTGCATGGCCCCGTAATCACAGTACTTGGGAGCCTCAGGCAGGAGGATCAGGAGTTCACTACAGAGTGGCCTTGAGGTTAAGGTTAAGTTGTGCTACATGAGATTCTGTCTAAAAAAAAAAAGTCCTTTTTAAAGGATTAGTACATCATATTGTCTTTGAAAAGCTAAGGTGGTTTGGAAGTATTCTTAGAGGTCAACTTTTGCTCAGTTTTGTAGGTAAATACCACACTCCAGGGCACGGTAGATGATGAGGAACGGTGGTAGATTAAGCATGGAACACTAATGAAAAGCAAAGCCAAGGTCAGTGGAAATGCAGGCTGATAATAACTCTAAATCCTGATACCGTGGGCGGCTAGAGAAGGACGATGTGTAAGGACAAGTGTGGGAAAGAAGGGCACTCAGAAAACAAGGAATGCGAAAAGAAGCAGAGATTTTATGGAGAAAGCCTTCAAAGGAAGACTGATAGCGTCTAAGGAATATCTTGAGGTAGGCAAAACGGGTTCCATTCCTCAGCCCGTGACGATGAATTTGGCAGCAGCTGGCAATTTGTTTATACAAAGCAGCCAGCCGGCAGCAGGTTTGTTCAAATGAGTCCCATGACAGGAGCCTACTCCACTGAAAAGGAACCACAGGCCTGGGAAGAGCTGCCTGGGGCCCCGGCTCTTAGGAAATGCTCCGATGGCCTAGTCAGCTCCTGAGGTTTTCACCGTACATACATAGCCTTGGGAAGGCAGGAAAAACGATGAGATCCTGAGAATATTACTCAGATGGCTGGAGGACATCTCAACTGGCGAGGACTGTTTACTCAACTCCATCCCACAGCGGGAGATGTGAGGGTGAGACAAGGGCCCTTGTCTAGGTTGGTGGGACAAAGTCAGGAAGGGAAAGAAGCAGCCAGACTTGCCCCAAACTCGTGACGTGAGCAGAGTCTGTCCAGAACAAATCGATGAGGATAGCACAGATCTGTCTTCTGATTGTGTCTGAGCACATCCTTCCGCAACATTGCAACCGTACACACTGAGTGATAGGGTCAGAGCAGGACATGGGGAGGGACAAACTCCTGTGATGCCCTGAGCTGGAGCGGCTAAACCCCCTGGTGGCAGACTCAGGGTCACACCCCAGGTCTCCTGTTTCTGACTCATTGTTGCTTTCTCCGTGTTTACCTCTCTTAAGTTGCATGGGATATTCTTTATTGATACAGTTGGCTTAATATTTATTATGCTTTCTATTTATTGACATTATTATTTTTTCATTTTGCGTGTGTGTGTGTGTGTGTGTGTGTGTGTGTGTGTGAATGTATGGGTGTTACTATGTGAGTGGGCTCTTGTGCGTGTGTCACACGCTGACACCAATGTCAGCTGTCTTCCTTGATTGATCTCATCTTATATACTGAGACAGGACTTCTCACTTAAACCCAGAATTGGCTGACTCCATTAGTCTGGCCGGCTATCTCGTTCTGGAGATCCCTTGTCTCCATCTTCCTCACCCCCTTCTTTCCCACCCCTAACTGGGCTGCAGGCAGACCATAACTCCGGCCTGGGATTTACACGGGTGCTGAAGATCTGAAATCCAGTCTTCATGTTTACCAAGCAAGCCCTGTATCCAGCAAACACTTCCCAAGCCCCATGCTTTCTTCTTGTTTTGCACTCCCTCTCTGCTTTATTTGAGCTCTAATTATAAAACTAAAATTTTCTTCTCTTAACGTCAATACCCTTTTGAATTTTTTTTTATTTTTGTCTGTTACTTTCAAGTTTATGAAAGACATTCACAGCTAATGTAAGCCCATTCACAAATAGTACTGTGCTAACTCATCGGTGGTCCTACGAGAGAGGTCTCCTCATCCAGTCTAAAGAGCCAGCCTGCACCGTGTATGAGCTGTCATATTCTACTACGTTGTTGCTATAAGTATTCAGAATAATGTTTACTATTCTTTTCCCCCTTTCTTTCTTTCCTCCTTTTCCTCCACTTCTTTCTCCTCCTCCCCCACTTCCTCCTCCTCCTCTGCCTCTTCTTTTTTGGCAAAGCAGGTCTGTTAGCAACATACTCTCTCAACTATCTTTGGATGGGGGAAGTTTTTATCCTTCACTCTTTTTTTTTTTTTTTTTTTTTTTTTTTTTTTTTTTTTCAGAGCTGGGGCCCAAACCCAGGGCCCTGGGCTTCCTCGGCAAGCGCCCTCCCACTGAGCTAAATCCCCAACCCCTATCCTTCACTCTTAAAGGATAATTTTATCAGACAAGAATTTCTACTTTGGTGTTTGTGTGTTTGTGTGTGCGTGCGTGTGTTTGCGTGTGTGCGTGCGTGTCTGTCTGTCTGTCTGTCTGTCTGTCTGTTCTGAGCCTCCAGCACTTTCCAGATAAAGTTCAGTCTTCCTACTAGCAGACCTGCTCCAGGCAGCTACACTTCCTGAAGCTCCCCTGCCTTTCGGGTTTGGGGTTTTCATTTGTCGCAGAAGAACTGCTGTGGTCTCTGTTCACTTAGTCTTTTTCTTGTTGTAAAGATGGGGCCGACAGCTTTCGGGCTCTTTAGGTCAGACTGGACTGCTGGTGTTCTTCACTTCCCATAAGGTTAGCCGTGTCTACTAGATAATGACTAATTCGCTCAACAGTGGCCCTCCTTTCCACTCATCAGGCCCGGTCGCTCGAAACTCTTCTTCAGAAATCATCAATAGAAGATGTGCAGTAATCGAAGCCTCCGTTCTTCCATGTTCGCTGCCTGGGACGTAGATATCTCACTACCAACCCCATAATAATTTCACTTAAGGGCCTTGCCTTTTGGCTGTGTTACTGGGCACCCAGGGAAAAGGCCTCATTTCCCAACCTGCCGATGAGTGCCAGGAGTGGCACTGCATCTGAAATTAGGCCAATGGTATGTCAGTGAGGAGACTGAGCTTGGGCCATGATCTACTGGGTAGCTTCTCCATTGCTGCATCCCATACAACCACACTCCATGCTCCTTTCCTCCATGCCCCTCACTCTATCACTGGGTACCATGCCATTCATTCTATCACTTGATACCATGCCATTCATTCTATCACTGAGTACCATGCCATTCAATCACTCTATCACTGGGTACCATTGCATTCATTAACTCTATCACTGGGTACCACGCCATTCATTCACTCTATCACTGGGTACCATGCCATTCATTCACTCTATCACTGGGTACCATGCCATTCATTCACTCTATCACTGGGTACCATGCCATTCATTAACTCTATCACTGGCTACCATGCCATTCACTCTATCACTGGGTACCATGCCATTCATTCTATCACTGGGTACCATGCCATTCATTCTATCACTTGATACCATGCCATTCATTCACTCTATCACTGGGTACCATGCCATTCATTCACTCTATCACTGGCTACCATGCCATTCATTCTCTCTATCACTGGGTACCATGCCATTCAGTCTATCACTGGGTACCACGCCATTCACTCTAACACTGGGTACCACGCCATTCACTCTATCACTGGGTACCACACCATTCACTCTCTCTATCTCTAGGTATCCAGTAAGTCCAGACCATCATTATCAACTTGAATCATCAACACTAGTTCCAATTTTAATAGTATTAGCTAAATAGGGGAGGAAAGAGAAAAGCGAGTCAAAGCCACACAGCGTGGTTACTAGAGAGATTCCTTCCTTCCTTCCATCCTCTCAGCTCTGGACCCAGGTCAAACCCTGGGGCTTGGCTCATGCCAATCAAATATTTCACCGCCAGCCTCCTTCCCCAGACCGGCCTTCCTTCTCATCTCACCTTCTTTTTTTGTTATTTCTCACCAAGTTACTGTTTCCCAGTGTGTGCTCTGAGTACCACGGGCCTCCCCAACATGGGGAATTGACAGAATGCTTGTGGACGGGCCTAGTCTCAGATGTGCAGAACCAGAACTTCCAGTGTGAGGTCTGGGATGTGCGAGTCCTCTGATAGCTCTTAGACATAGTGCAACACGGCAAATCCTCTGGTGCCTGAATGGAAACTTGGGAAACAGAAAGGCAACGAATCACCTAGGATTCCTTAATTTCACCCAATGAGGAAGAAAAGATGTGCGTGATGTCGATGTCCATATCAGAGAAAACACAAAAGGGCTCTAAGGAAAGGGAAACATAGATGTCAGATGTAGTGGCCTTCTGTATCATTGTGGTCCTCAGTCCACCGGTTATGCATCAAAAAGATTAACAACAAAGTAACTAACATGTACAGATACTTTTCTTTGTTCTTATTCTCTAAATACAATGTAACAACTGCTTACACAGCACTGACCCCTGCACTGGATATGCAGATGTAAAGAGAGATGTATATGTTTACAAGAGGATGTGCCTAGGATTCATGTAATACTGTGCCATTTTATATAAGAGACTTGAGTGTCACTGGATTTGGACCCTTTTGGAATTCATAATACCAGTTCTTCCTAATAACAGAGGAATGACTTGGTCATATAACCCTGACTCTTAGCCAAAAGTTTTTGAGTAGACATTAAGTCATGTTAAGTTTTACAGAGAATTTCAGTAATAGTAATTTCTTTTCTAAAAATTAAAAAAAAAAATACATGTTTTCGATGGAAGCACAAGCTCCAAGAATCTTAGGTTTAAGAGCAGGATAGATGAAAGACGCTGGAGCCAGAATGTCAAATATTTTTGCAGTAAATATTCACTTTGTGGTAATGGGAA
Source organism: Rattus rattus (assembly GCF_011064425.1). Lineage (NCBI taxonomy): Eukaryota > Metazoa > Chordata > Mammalia > Rodentia > Muridae > Rattus > Rattus rattus. The sequence continues at coordinate 23,100,163 of NC_046167.1, forward strand.
CTGGAACTCACTGGTGGAAAACAGAGGCCTGGTTAATAGATAAGTAGAGGTCAAAAGCTAAGTCAAGGTTAAAGGGCATGGGCTACAGAACACAGGGTTCAAGGTCCAAACTCAGAGTGACTCCTAGTTTCCAGGTGCCAGCGAGGACAGCGCGGTGGACACTATAACGAACAAAAGTGTTTCCGAAGAGACCGGAACAGCTGCCAGGCTGTGTTGACAGTGGCAGAGGCTGAGGCTGCAGGGGAGAGGAAGCTCTCATGAGGCAATGGCCATGGCTGTGGCAGGGGAGTGGGGATTGGCCAGAGCAGGCGGCTCTTGAAAGGGAATGGAAAGGATAAGTCGCCGCCATGGGAGAGAGGGCTTATTGGATGTCCTGGGAAGAAACATTGCAAAATACCCACTCACCTCTAGTGTAGACACATGGACAAGGAAAAGTGACAGCAAGCCAGTGTGTCCTCTCCCCACTCTATATCCTCGGCCTCCCAGGCTGAGCCTCTGAGACGTGGGCACTTACCCAGACAAGAAGTGGTAGGAACCAGATCGAGCTGAATGCACGTCTGGTGTCCACGCTCAATAATGAGAGAAAGGACAGCCCATAGCAAAGACTCCACACACCACACAACCAGCTTGGCTGGGTTGCATCCAGTCCTCCAGGCAGCTTGCAGGCAGCTACCTCCAAGAGTCTTGCCCCACCAGCTTGCTTGGAAAGGGACCTCATGACTGAGTCCAAGAGTCTTTGCCCCTGAAGGGACCTATCCAGAAGTAGAGAGATAGAATACTTACTTTTTGTACAACAATCCAACCAGACCTTCCAGGGGAAAGGGACCTACATGACCCTGGACTCTGACCTTGTTTCTTTTGAAGCCCTGGGTCCTCTTGAACCCCCAGTCTAGACTGTGGGGAGGGCCTTCTGGGGGGAGGATGCCCCCCTGAAGGGACTGTTTCAAATGTACATAAGAAATCCAGTTAATAAAACAAAAACAAAAAAAAAAAAAAAAAAAAAAAAAAAAAAGAACACTTACTTTTAATGGGTAGTGATCCATATCCACATGCCTTCTTTCTCACAGAATTTCCTCCCTTTCCAGACTGGGTCCTCCCCTTTCATGACTACTAGTGGTACGCATGCCCAGAAGACTCTGAAGTAGCGCCACACCAAGAGGTCCATTCTTATCTATGAGTTTCTCCACTTACCATATTGGCCCAGTGGAGCCTCCCAAGGACAGAAGACAGTGGTGCTCATTCATTCCTGTTCCACAAAGTTTCTGAGACCCTCGAACAGGCTACACACACCCCTCCCGTTCATGATTCTCGAAGACCTTCCATATAGTCTGCTCCTCCTTCTCTTCTCCATTTCACATTTTTTACAAGGCAGAAACTTACTACATGGCCTAAGTTAGCTTGAACTCAGAATCCTCCTGCCTCATCCCCTAAGTATTGGGATTACAAGTGTGTATCATCATACCTTCCAAAATTTATTATTTAGCCAAATTGCTAATAAGTATTTACCTTCTGTGATGGTTTGTATATGCTCAGCCCAGAGAGTGGCAATATGAGAAGGTGTTGCCCAGTTGGAGTAGGTGTGTCACTGTGGATGTGGACCTTAAGACCCTCATCCTAGCTGCCTGGAAGTCAGTCTTCTGCTAGCAGCCTTCAGATGAAGATGTAGAACTCTTAGCTCCTCCTGCACTATGGCTGCCCGGACTCTGCCACACTCCCACCTTGATGATAATGGACTGAACCTCTGAACTTGTAAACCAGCCCCAATTAAATGTTATCCTTTATAAGACTTGCCTTAGTCATGGTGTCTGTTCATAGCAGTAAAAGCCTAACTAAGATACCTCCTATGTAACTTTTCATGGGAAGTTTGCCAAGAATATATTCGTAATGGATAGGTGGAGAAAGGACAGTGGGCTCAGGAAAGAATGTGTTAGTCTAACATGGGGAAGAGGAGAGAGCAGTGCTTTGGATTGTTAGGATGGACCTAGAAAATGTAGTTCAGAAGAAACCAGAAGACAGAGGTTCAAGAGACCAACACTACGGACACGGGCTAGGCAGAGTCCCTAAAGTATCTATACATAATAAGAGGAAACTGATATTCCTGGTAAAATTTAGGAATGTAGACTCCCAGAAAGGTAATCAACTGACAGAAATGGTATTTCTCTTCCAGAAGAAAAGAATATACAAGAAAGAAATCACATGGATACAAACTGAACAACCAAATATTTATAACACGCGGTGGCTGGGATGTATGTGCCTATGTGGGTGTCTGTGTGTAAGCATAAATGCACTCGCTTCAGAGAGGCAGCTGGCAGAGGACAGTTAACACCCCATTATGTGAAATAGATACTACCCCAAATAAAAAGAACAGAAGTATTCATTCAGGGCTGGTCACATCACACTTTGCACTTCTCTCCCAGGGTCCTTCCCCTGCTGACTTTTTCCATGTCGCTTTTTCCTTTTCTTCTCCTGGACCCTGTAATGTTTACGAGTGGCTTCCTTGTGCTAGGTAGGACCCACTGATGGACAAGCATGCTACTGCGTTCACCTGATATACCTGGACCCTCCCTAAGGACAAGATCAGTCAGAATGCTGCCTTGTACAGAAACATGGTAATCTTTGGGGATGCTTCTAGAAAATTCTGTGCGACTGTTTTTGTTTAATTTCCTTCTGATGACAGTTTTTTTTGTTTTTGTTTTTTTTTTGTTTTGTTTTGTTTTGCCTGTGAAACATTCATCCCTCCACTCTTTTTGGTGAAAATACTCAGTTCATTAGCTTGGACTCTTATAGATGGTGGGGTACGGTCCCTGGGGGTAAGGAGCACGACAGTGCTACTGCTTACTTTTTCTATACAGCAAGGGTCTGTGGATTCAAATACTCAACTAGCACTTGTTTTGAAGAGTTTTACCATAAGAAACATTTATTTTCATTCATTTAAAAAAAATCATGTGTCTTTTTAGAGTATGGAGTTCATAAAGCCTATAATCCGAATTTTTTCCCCATTGTCAGGTGTTTCTCCTATTTTTCTGGAGCAAATTTTAAACGTACTATGTTGTGTCTTCATATAGGTATTTCTTGCTTGGAAAATATTCAACCATAGTGTTGGCATTTGGTCTAGGCTCCGCCCCACAGTTACCTGGCAACAGCCAGGTGTGCCTGACTCACTACAAAATGAGGGGCTGCTTGGCCCCTCCTCTCTCTCTCTCTCTCTCTGCCTTTCTCTGTCTCTACTCTCTCAACTCCCCTCCTCATGCCCTGAGTAAACTCTATTCTATAGTATACTATACTGGGGCTGGTTCCTCAAGGGCAAGGGATGTCACAGCATGGGCCCGAAGAGGCACCCCTCCCCCACACCTTACCATACCTCCACCAAACATATTCCTTCTCTTTATTTTTATAAAACACAATACATAGACTTCTAGAAATGGATAGAAAATTGAATTCAATATCCACTAACATTCCTTCTGCCTCTGAGACCCTACAATCCTAATGCCATGAGAAACTTCATTAACTTGAAACCTGATAATTTGTAGTTTGTAACAATCACACTGGGCTCAAGTTGTCGTGTGTTTTTGAGCTAATAAAAAGACTTTCTAGGCAAGAAATGCTCCTGATGATCAAACTGAGGTCAAAGATCTCTGATATAATACGCAAATAACGTGCACCACAATTAAGGTAGTTCCTTAGAGACTGCTTTACGTATATTCTTCTACTTAGCAAGTCTGGTTTAGCATAATTTTGAAAATCTGTTGACTTCTCACTAATTCCCTTAGCCTCTCCTCCCATTAGTGTGAACTGGTTCTATCACATGCAGCCACCTTAAACAGAGATGTAGAAAGAGCATTTAAAGGGGTTCCTTCTAACCAACGCACACAAAACCAAGTCCCTGGGGACGAACACTGTCTTGCCAGTCAGAAGCCGTAACTCTGACACGCTCACTCAGCATCTGACCACTCTGCTTGGTTTGTTGATCACGTCTCCAAAGGCTGAAATCTTTTGACTTAAAAAGATGGCTGATAGAATGATGTGACCGAGCACTAGATATTTTTTCCCTGAACTATGTGATAGGAGTAGAAATGGGTCCTCTGGTAACAGGAGGAAGTGAGGGACAGTGGGACAGAGGGACAGTGAGTTCTAGTTTAGATGAAAATTAATTGTGTATTAGCACTATAATGTCTGAAGAGACAATAGATGCCATCTTCAACTTAAGTATTTCACAGAACAATGGCTATGGCATTAACTCCAACATTCCAGTCTGTCTCTGTCTAGATCTGACTATCTCTTTTTATTTTAGAGCTTTATTTTAAGAGAGACTTTGGACAAACAGTAGCGGGTTGAGATAGAAGTAAAAGAAAAACTCCAGAAACTATGTTTTATAAGGAATAATTGAAGGCTGAAAATAATTTCTGAATTTTGGAAATGATTTCAGACAAGCATGGTATTCTGAAATATTTAAAATTAAGAGAATAATTCTGTTGGCATATTTTTCTATTTTTATTTTATTTGGGTTCTTATATCTATCATCCTTCTCCACCTCAATCCCTCCCAACCCCCTAGCCCCCAACACTAAGTAATAGAGAAGGAAGGTTAGAGGAGAAAGGGGGCACTGAGTTCTTTTTAGACTACTTCCTGCTGATTTGGGGAGTTCCTTGGGGCAATTCCAAGGATTCCTACTCAGGATATCTCCTGCTTCTTCTTCTTGTCTCTTTTCTCTCCACCACTTGACAAACCAGCAGAGGCAAGAGCAGAAACGGGCAGGAGGCACAGCAGGTAGCCAAAACAGTAAAGGACATCTAAGTCAAAGAAATCAAAGACCTGAAAAGTCAGGTCTTTCCTACTGCCCTGTCAATCCAAGGGACTAAACTCAGGTTGTCAGGCTTGGTAGCATTTACTTTACCCACTGGTACATCTCCTATACCGGAGAGTGCTACTGAAGGACCCTAGTTCTTACTGAAGTGTAAGAGCTATTAAGAGGCTTGGCCTGGTAGGAAGTAGGTAGGTTATGGGGTTCATGTGAAAGATCCTAGGGGCTTTCGACAGCCTTACACCCACTGCCTCAGGACAAGATTAGGCCCAGTTCCAGCTTCCAGCCTCAGGTCAAGGATAGGTCAAGTTCCATTCTCTACCTGCAGTAGAGGAAGTAAGGACATTCTTAAAAAACTGAAGAATGTACTGATAGTCACCTGATCCTCTGGTCCCATATAGAGTTCAAATGCATGTCATATGCTTGCTAGCCAGTAGATTCAAAGGTCAATATGCTTAGCCAATAAGTTTAAACTGTAACCTTGCTGATATAACCTGTAACCCTAAAACGTATAAAAAGTGCTTGTTGGGCTGGAGAGATGGCTCAGTGGTTAAGAGCACTGACTTCTCTTCCAAAGGACCTGAGTTCAATTCTCAGCAACCACATGGTGGCTCACAACCATCTGTAATGGGATCGATGCCCTCTTCTGGTCTGACAGTGACAATGTACTCACATACATGGAATAAATAAATAAATCTTTAAAAAAAAAAAAAAAAGGTGCTTGTTATAGCCATTCAGGGTTGTCTTCTAGTCACTCGCCACAAGGGGCTGATTGAAGGTCGATCCCGATGCGCTGGAAAATAAACCTCTTGGCGTTTGCATCAAACTCCGTTCTCGTGTCTTACTTGGGGGGGTCTCACAGTAGTTAAGACTCACTTCAAGCCTTGCACTACATTTTAGGATAAAGGGAAAATAATACCCAGGGAGGAACAGTGGGGCTCCTTCACTGTGTTGCCAGCAGCTATCCCCAGTGGAATCTGGAAGAACAGAAAGCTATGAAAATTTCAGTGAAGCAAGCAGGGGACCAGTTAACAAAGGATTCAGGAACACTCTGAAACTGTAGCTCTGTGTGGGCTTCTGGGACTTTCTCATTCACATGAGTCCACAGGGAAGTGTCTGGGACTCCAATAAGGACCCACATGGAGTATTGCACTTCCTGAAAAGGCTCAGATTGGAATGTAAGTTGACTTAATGGCACGATAGTTTCTGGAATAGTACATCTGTATAGCTCAAAGACATAAAAGAAGATCAATACATAAAAGGTTATAGAAAGAGTATTTTGGTTAATACAAGAAATAAACTTCTGTCAAATGTGCCCAGCAATTGATTCAGATGGGTCTGAGAGGCACGAGCTCCTAGCACAGAGCAGAAATTTGTTATATAAGCCCTTCAGAAAGATCTGGTGATTCAGTGGCACAAATCATACTGAACGATCTACTCTGCCCTTTCCATGCTGGGTTCTGTGGTTTCCTGAATAGTTGTCTCACAGTGCCAATGGAATGGCTGATCTAAGTAGCCAGGAAAGATTACCACAGGGGCCCTCAGGAAACAATCAGTGGATATTCTGTGCTGTCACACTTCTTGCTGAATAACAACTGAAGTGTTTGGTTTACTCTGGCTCCTAGAGTAGGCAACACAACTCTCTCAAAGAGCAGGAGAAGGCAGCTGTGTCGGCTTTGATCTCAAATCTGGAAGTATGGCTTCTTTTTTCCTTTCCTTTTGTGATGTCTAAGGAATGTGTTGTGTTTTGGGAGTTTTGTTTTGTTTTGTTTTGTTTTTTTACTTTGAGGTAAGTACAAGACTAAGCATCAAAGAAGAAGTTTTCAGTGCAACTGGAGGGATTACAGGCAAAAGGAGAAGGAAGGTAAGGATAGCACCGGAAGAATGGAAGTATTTCAAACATCACTCCAAAGCCAAACCGAGAGTTTTATGACAGGAAATGTTAGTTTCCAAGTGTTGGATTTGGCTCACACGTCCTGGTTTTACTCTGTCGTGTCAGATGCAATTGTCAGTATTTGCAAAAACCAATTAAACTGGCATTAGCACACATGCCTTGTGCGGCCCAGGCCGTTCGTCTTGCCCGGCACCTTTGGCAGCATGTCAAACCCAGACATAGCTTTAGAAAAGGATGATTTGGGCAGATGATTTAGTACAGGAGCTGTCAAGGGGGCTCAGCGGATAGAACCTCTTGTGGCCAAGTCTGACAACTCGAGCTTGATCCTCAGGATCCAAGTGGTAGAAGGAGAGGCCCGACTGCATCTGGAGAGATGTCCTCTCCCAAATGCACTGTGGCACATACAATATGTATACATTCGAAATACGGGAAATTCAGACAAACCCTGGATAACATGGGAAACGATTCTGTCCCCCACCTCGTGTTAAACAAAGGATGGATTAAGAAATGAATGTTTTTATACCCTTATTTCCTGGTCTGTAGGCTGCAGTCTGACCCTTGACAGACCCTCACAGCCTTGTCTTAGGTTCTGGAGGGTTGATGACTTCAGAGTAGCAGAGGCTCCAACCTTCCCTGTAGTTTGGTCTTTGATTCTGAGGCTCAGTAAGATGAAGAGAGATTTTGTTGGCTCATTGGATTACCTGGTTCTTAAAAGTTGGTAATTGGAGCCAGATTGGAAAGTGCTATAATGTGTTTGAGTCGAGTAAATTCCTTTGACATGGTTTTTTTTATTCCACATAACTATCCTTTAGTAAGTAAATAACACTTCTCAGCATGTTTCTAGAATTAAATTTCCTGTGACCCAACAAAGACTTCTTGCTTGCTTAACCAAGTGTTAATTGGGATTCTAAATCCTCTGTTGGCCCCTCTGTATACAGAGGTTTGTAATATCCATCACCACTACCAAAAAAAAAAAAAACAAAAAAAAAAAAAAAAAAAAAAAAAAAAACCCAAAACAAAACAACAACAAACAAAAAACCTCTGCTAAGTCAGTTTAGCAAAAACCCCATCTTCTGGATCTGACTTCTCCACGATACCTGCCAAGCGCCCTCAACCTTCACCACTTCTAAGCCACGTCTATGCTCCCTGGCCTGTCTTCAGCAAGAATTCTATAAGTTCATCTGTGGTCTCTACCTGATCTTAGGCACTTTTCTGTACACTGCCATGCACCCTGCTCTCTGGCTATGCGTCCCCACTTCTACCTTCTGCTCTATTTAGAACTGAGCCAACTCTCTCCCCTACTCTGAGACCCCTTTCAGCAGTCCCGTGCCTATCAGGAACATCCTGAATAAAATCTGCTTCAACCTCTCACTTTCGGGTTTTCGGTTGGTTTGTTTTGTTTCGTTTCTTGCCTAGAGTTCTTTATTTTACCTGTGTGCCGATTTAAAATATATTTTATACTTTCCTAGCTTTACTGTGGAATGACTTTTCATAATATTGTTTTTAAAATGGGACATTGTAAATGTAGACTTAAATTCATGAAATGATACTAACTAGGTTTAATGGGGCTACCAATTTCAGGCCTTCCGAATTTAGACTGTTACATGGATACTTGCTAATGTGACTTAATTTCTCTGTGCCACAAATTGCTCCTTTGTAAAGTAGAAACAGGAGTAGGATTGATAGGAGGATTAAATGACTCAAACAATATTGATATCAACAGAGGGTTGCTATGGAGATGAACCTAAGAGAACAGAGATGAAATCCTTATTTGATGCCTGAATGGGATTAAGGCTTTCCATGAGTAGTACATCAGTACTAATTATCAATACAAATATGGGCACATGAGCTTGTCAGGCCTGGGTTTCACTGTGAATTAGCTACTTACTAAGGTGTCTATTAAAGGTCCTCAGCCTGGATGAATCCAAGTTTTCTCATCTATTATGATGGTTAATATTGTCAACTTGATGGGAACCAGAATCACCTAGGGGATAATCCCTGGGTGTGTCTGTGAGGGAATGTCTAGAGTGGGTTACTTTCAGTAGGAGGATCCATCTTAAATGTGAACAGTGCTGTCCCATGTACTAAAGGTCTGGGCTGAAGAGAAAGTGAGCTAAGCCCCAGTTTTCATTTTGATCAGTTCCACAAATGTATTTACAATGTGACTGTTAGGATTTTGATCTTGGCCTGTGCCCCAACAGAAGATACCCAAACATGGTTCCACGTGCAAGGTTTAATAAGAGAAGAGTAGAAGAGCAGAAAGGCGGCCGGCCATGGGCATGTGCAGTGGGAATGGGGGCAAGAACAGAGAAGAACAAAGAGCAAGAGGGGGAAGAGAGGGTAAGAGGGAATAAGAGAAGGAGGAGGGGGCAAACAGCTCCTTTTATAGTGTCAGGCACAGCTGCCTGTTGCCAGGCAACTGTGGGGCGGAGCATACCTGGCTGCTGCCAGGTAGCTGTGGGGGTGGAGCTTAAACAGAATACCAACATTGACCATGACAGACCACACCCTCAAAACAAACCTTTACTTCACTGAGCTTTTTTTTTTTTTTAAAGATACTTCGTCACAATAAGAAAAATAACAAATATCTATTAAGTAGGAATAAAGTCTCTTTAAATGAGTTTTTGAGATGTAATTTTATAAGACCAGAAAAATCATTAACGAAACCTGATGTTTACCAGACACTCGGCCCTATTAACTCCATTCCCTTCTTCCAGACTCAGCAATACTTGCATCCATTCTTAGACCTGAAGCCCAAATCCAGTCTTGTCTTCAGGTCTAAGAAGGGATGCAGATGACATTGGCATATACACAGCTCATGTTGTCATGTTAATGACATTAAGTGATTGCTGGGCCCTCATCTTTGTGATCAGGGGTAGGTCAGGAGAGAAAGGCACCATCATTAAGCTGAGTGATGAAGGACCACCATGATCTGAGAAGCCAGAGTGTTACTACAGGGGTCATCCACATGGAACAATGCCCAGCAAGGATGAGGGCAGAGACTGCTTAGAATCAGACAGACAGTTGTCTACTCCTCAGAGAGTAAGCAGTCAGAAGGAGGAACTCTGAGAGTAAGGATGAATCAAGACAGTCACCAGTCACCGGACACCAGCCAAGCAAGTCAGGGGTCAGGCCAGATACCAGCCCTGGGCAGGAGTTAGAGAACTGAAGAAATAAAAAGAGCAGAAGAGGTCTCAAGATTGAGCCTGGGGTCCAAGTGTACCTCCCCCTCTCCTCCTCTTCTATCTGTTCCTCTTCCCTTCCTGCTCACTCTACCTCTCCACTCACCTTTGTGTTATCTTATCTGGCCCTGTAGTTTATAGTAACCTCCTGCTACCTTGGATGCCTCTCAGCTTCTCAGTCATATCCCATGTTGAATTCCACACGCTTGCTGTCAGCACTTTCACATCTGAGGTATCTGGGACACTTTCTTCCAGGGTCTCCAGCCCAAACCACAGGGATCCCAACTCTTTGGTTGCTTAGACACAGTCTAGTTCTCAACTGTATCTCGAGTTCCAGAATCTCCCTCCCAACAGGCCACCGTCCTCTTTGAGCCACTTAAAGCAAGATCCAGAGCCCACATACCTTCTCCAGAGTTCACTGGTTATCTGAGAAAGCATTCAAGTGGGCAATGGAGCTATCGTATCGATTAGCCTCTCTTGACCACCTAATTTTGCATTTAATACTAGAAATTGGCACGGTCATATTTTCTGGGTTAAATTCTTCTCGTGTTCATGTTTTTTGTTATTGGAAGGAGAGGTGGCTAGGAGTTTTTAAAATTCTAAGAATAGAATGAAGGAAGGCTTCTCAAGTCATTTAAAAGAGCCATTTATGTGCAAAGAAAACCCAAAGTTACATAGACTCCAAGAAGAAAGTCAAAATTAGGGTATGAGGAGATGGCTTGTTGGCTAAGCGTTCTTTCCACTAAACCTGACGACCCAAGCTCACTCCTTGGGACCCATATGGTAAAACTGAAGAGAATCAACTCTTGAAGGTTGTTGTCCAACCTTCATATGTACACGCACACACACACACACACACACACACACACACACACACACACACACACACGCACGCACGCACGTGTTCAAGCACACACATAAATAAATAAAATATTAACATTCTTCTAATAGTGAAAAGTCTTAATTGAAATAGCTAATTTTAAATGATCACAAAGTTTCCATATTGTTTTTAATAATTAAGGAGCCATACAGATACTGGGGGTTACAGGTGGGGCATGCTGTGAGCTGGAAGCATGGGAGATCAGACAGACATAGGGTAGGTCCCTGCTGGTGCTGCCTTGCCCGTCACACACAACCTGCTTCAGGGCCACTGAGCCCTCAAGTCCTGCCTCTGACTCAGGACAAGAGCAAGACTCAGTTCAGAAGGTGAGTAACTCAAAAGGCCAAGGTATTATGGATTTAGATGTGGAGGGATCCAGAGAAGGGAACTTCACTACCACACAAATGAGTAGCTCATTTTCCATGGTGGCTGCTTTCCTGTAAGATTCCTATCATCACTTACAGTCTCAGTGAAGGTGGATTTCTTTTTTACTTGTTTTCACTCATTGAGAGCCCCCTGTATGTATTCCTTGATTGTTTCTTGAGTCTATGCATGAGATAGATCTAGCTATAATCACGGTGTGTCCTGATAAAGGTTCTCTATCCATTTTAAGCTATTTTCTCTTGGATTTTCACCCAGAGATGGGAGTTTGAGCAGAGAACATTGTTCTTACTCAAGAACAATGCCATTTGCTTGGGAGTTGTGTACAGACCCTATCTCTGGGACTCACTGTCATTAGTTTGTCATATATTATCTCTGTTTCTGTAAGAATGCTGAGTAACAACCACAGTTGGCCTCTTCTCCGTGACAACCCAAGGTTTCCATCTAAAGGTGATCATGGCTACACTGGATGCTCTGAGTTTATTCTGCATCTCCATCCACTGAAGCCCTATAGTTAGTTTCTGGTTTGGTCACGAACCTGCTCGTGCCAGGAGGCTCTGCCATACCTGGTGCTGGGTAGACCAGTTGTTTGAGAGCTGCTTGATTAAGACCACGGAACACATTAAGATCAAGATTGTTTTCTAGGGTACCAAAGCTTTTGTCTAGTACCCCCTTGACAGCTACCAGGATGGCAGAGGAGTCACTAAGGGCTTCCAAGTCATTTTATAAGCAGTCCATTCCCAGTACTATTTGTTCATCTGAGTCCTTAGGAGGGTGGACTTTGAAGTTGGATAGATCCAGCTCTGCTTCTGATAGCATTAGCCAAGTTATACACACATATCTGTGCCTCGGTTTTCTCATTGTAAAACGGGGGTAAACAACTGTATATAAGGTTGCTGCGAGGATTAAATTTCTAGTATTTTTGTGAAGCAATTAAGACAGCACCTGGCATATAACAATTTTTATGTAAATGTAGTTTAAGAAAAGTATTCATTTAACTGATACCAATCAGTCTCAGAACTGGGTCAGAGCACGTGCGAGATATTGCTGTGCGATGACCAAATCAACAACTACAATAACTGTCAAGTGAGCATAGTTTCAAACTGCATTCTTTGGACAAAGAACTTCAAGACGGCCCATTCCTCCTTCCTAAGCGTTGTGTAGATGGGTGCCGACTGTTACTAAACTTTTTAGTCTTAACTTCTCAGACCGTGGGTCTCCTGACATGTGCCCAAGTTGAATAAAAGCCAAGAGACTGGGACACAGAGACCAAGATCATCAATTATTATTTTGTAAAATAGACTGTTGATTGCGAGTGTTTCATCTTTAAAGTTTTATCTGAAACGTTACAAGATATTCTAGACACATATAAGCACACATTCTCTCCCCTGACTCTCTCTCTGCAAGAGACACTCCACACCACAGCACCCTGAAGTAAATCAATGCAAAGACCTTTGAACTTAAGTCAGACCCATCAGAACCAAACGAACCTCCTTTTATGGATTAAAAAAACTATCTATTTTAACCTTAAATAAACAAATTTATACCAATGGCCTTGCAAATTTTGGGGAGGCTGAAGCATGACAATTGTGATTCCATAGCCAGCATTGGTAATATGTGTCTTGAAAATTTGTCCACATTAAGTCAATAATCTGATTAATTTACCTTTGGGTTCAAGGCACCATGTACAATGACAAAACAAAACAATAACAAAACCCCCCCATGAATACCGGATTTTCCTTTTCTCTCTCCCTCTTGAGTCACAAAAGCTGTCTCTGAGCTCATCATGTAACTGAGAATGACCTTAGTACTCTGAGCCTCTTCCTTCTAAGTGCCAGTGTGAGCCACCTTGTGTGGTTTTGTGAGGCTTGAGGGATGGAATCCAGGGTTTTGTGCATCATAGCAAAGTACTCTGCCAACTGGATTAGATGCCCCGGCCCCACATGTTTTTTCTCCCTCTCTTCACCTGCCCTCTTCACTCACTGATTGTTTGGAGCAGGTCTTCAGTTCACCATGCAGCTGAAGATGACCTTGAACTCTTGATCCTCCTGCCTCTACCTATCAAGTGCTGGGATTACAGGTGCCTGGTTTGGTACACAATACAGTCCATAGAGACGACTGATTAAGAAAGAATAGCTCAGCCTTGTGGTGCTACCATTCAGGTATCCCACAAACCAGGCCTTTGGAATTTATGGGACACTTCAGGATGTGAAGGAGAATATTACCAATGATCTGTTGTTGTTTGTTTCATTTGCCTCAAGCATACTTTGTCTCTGTGATGTCTCCACTGTCCAGTTTACCCACAAGAGCCTAAGTGAATGTCTACAGTTTTAGGCAATTGTTGCTGATGCCAATGAGATCGCAATAGCAGATGTGGCCACTGCCTTAGTCCGCAGCTTCATCCCTGGGAAGAGAAAAGTTCAAGTGAAAGCAGGGGAGTGCTACATGTTTACTTTGTAACCAACTGTCCTGCCATCCATCTTTACTGTCGAGTTTCCTTATGTGGGGGCAATGCTGCTCCTCCCCTAAGCTAGTTTTCTGCTTCTCTCCTGGGTAAAGGGGAAATCAGAGGCGATAATGATAAGAAAGACAGAGACTTGAGAGAGGTGTGGGAGACATAAACTTGAGTTTTTTTTTGTGTCAGTTTAGCCCAGAGAGAGGGTCAAATATTCTGAAGGCTTCTATGAGGAGTTTGGGATGAGATTAACATTTAGAATGATGGCTGAGTAAAGGAGACTTCTGTACACAACTGGATTGATGTCCTTGGATCAGCTGAAGATTTGAAACAGAAGGAAAAATAGATTTCTCTATAAAGAGGAGGAATATAGCAGATGCCCTTTGAAATAGGACTGCAGATTTTGGACTTGATATTCTGTAGCAATCTCCTTCTATGGACCTAGGATCCAGGATGTTCTAAAGAAGGCTTGCTCAGACTTGGGACATTTTCTTTTCTTTTTTTTTTTTTTTTTTTTCCGGAGCGGGAGACTGAACCCAGGGCCTTGGCAACCGCTCTCCCCCTGAGCTAAATCCCCAACCGACTTGGGACATTTTAAAGTTAGGTTTATTCCTAAAGATTCAGGAAGTAAACAATTCAGGAGTCTCAGGAGATACCTGAAACTGACCAGATACACAAGGCTCCTCCCTCCCCAAGGTTATATAAAGCAGTAACGACAGAGTCTGACTTTCATGAGCTATCATCCACACAGGAGTGGGCTTTCAGTGATACAGCTGATTTTCAGATATTCTTGATTGTATAGGAAGCATGCTACTGTAAGTAGCCCCAATAATCTAATGAGTTCACCAAATTAGACTGTGGTGGTATAATTATTCTACTCTGTCTGTTGTCAATTTCCTCTCTGGGGTAGGTAGGCACTTGTTCACAACTCAGGAATAGTCACACAACACTTACCCAGACCACATAATATCATGAACCAACCCCTTTCAATCAATAAGTCAATTAATCAAACAAACACATTCTATTTATGATTCTCTCTTTTTATAATCTGTCTCCCCCTCTCTCTCTGATTCACACACACACACACACACACACACACACACACACACACACACACACACACACACAGAGCTTATTTGTTCTGTTTTTCTGAAGAATCCTGAATAATTGCAGATTTTGGTACCAAAAAGTGGGATACTGGTATAACAAATACCTTGAGGTATATAAGTGACTTGTGATCTGGCTCATAGACGGAGGCTAGAAAAGTTTTGAGTTCCTTGTTAACAAACAAGTCCTAGAGCAGTGGTTCTCAATCTTCCTAATGCTGCAACCCCTTAATATAGTACTCATGTTATATAGGCCCCCAACCATAAATTATTACATTGCTACTTCATAAATGTAATTTTATGACTGTTGTGAATCCTAATGTAAATATCTGATATGTGATTCCTGTGAAAGTGTTGTCTGACCCACCACAGGGGTCATGACCCACATGTTGGGAACTGCTGTCCTGTTTAGAGTATCTTGAAGAAATTTCTATCTTATGGTAGAAATATAAGTGTTAAGGTAATCCCGATGGGGTCTGAGAAATAAGCAGTACACTGTTGGAAAATTAAGAATAAAGTGACAAGGAACTTGGCTGGATTATATTCTAGAGTCTTTTTTGTATATTTGGGGTTTTCGACATGGGTTCTTACTATATAATGCCAGCTGTCGTGGAACTCAAGTTAGCCTCCCTGCCTCAGCCTCCTTAGCAACACAATCACAGGCATGAATACCACACCCAGCTGTCATTCCCATGTCCTGTGGGAGGCAAATATTTGAACAGGAACTAGGACACCTAGCAAAAGGTTGAAGGTGTGTCTTTGTTTCTCCTGATAACTGATACAAAGTGTCAAAGAGAAGGTGTATTATGAATAAATTGTTAAGGAACCAGGATTGGAAGACTGGGAAAATTCTTCACCTATTCCCAGATTAGCCACATTTTTCATCACTGTGACAAATACCTCACACAAATGACTTAAGGGAAAGAGGCTTAATTTTGTTCACAGCTTCAGAGGATTCAGCTCCAATCACTGTGGCCAGGAAGCAGAGACACAATGGCTGTGCCCAGTCGGATTCATCCTCTCTTCACACTTACTCTGCTAGGGCCCCAGACTGCCATGTTGCCTATTGGGGGATGGGGGAGCAAATTGTAACCATCACAGACGTACCTAGAGGTGTGCCTTACTAATCTCAAGGTGACTCTCAATCCGGTTAAGCTAGTGACCAAAATCAACTGCCATTACACCACATTCTTCCCAAATCAGAAATCTTGCTGTCAGGGGACACGAAGGGGAGAGCTAAACAAGCATTTGGCTAAGGAACAGTGAGTGTGAACCACTGCCATCTGGATCAAACAAACAAACAAACAAGAAAACCAGAAAACCAAGATAGACACAAAGGAAGACTGCGTTCTAGTTTTCCTTTCTGCTGCTATGTTAAACACCATGACCAAAAGCAACTTGGTCATGGTGAAAGGGAAAGGCTTATTACGTCTCACAGGTTACAGCCCATCATCAAAGCAAGCCAAGTCAGAAACTGAGTACAGGAGCTTCCAGCAGAAACCACAGAGCAACACTGCTTACAGGCTTGCTCCTTCTGGCTTGCTCAGCTGGACTTCCTTACAGCCCATACCCACCTGTCTAAAGATGGCACCACCCAACAGGTCAGTCCCATAGAGTCAGTTCCTCAATCGAGGTTCCTTCCTCCCAGGTGTGTCAAGTCAGTGAACTGTTAAGACTGACTATAAACCTTTCTTTATCCTTTAAGAAAGGGGAAGAAGGGCAGTAATGGCGATATGGATACTCCCAAGCACAAAGGAAAGCCACGTGGAAATAGGTAGGAGCCAGGAAAGGAGCATCACGACTAATCAAAGCCACCCACATTTTGATCTTTTATTTCCAGACACGGATTTCTGAGAAAGTTAGTTGTCACTTTGTAGCCCAGTCCATGGTTCTTTTGTTAAGACAGCTTGAGTAGCTTCTTATACCCAATGGCACTTGATGGAGAAAATAGACTCTTCCATACCGTGAAGAGGTGGAGCAGAGAAGACATTTAATCAAGCGGTCCTAGAAGTTGACATGGAATTAGTAAGATACGGAGTCCTTGGAACCATGGGGTAGGATACTGCTGAGCACAGCCAACAGACAGCCATCAGCTAAGCAAGGTCAGGGCGTGATTAAAGTGAGAAATACTAAACCAGGAAGCAAGGGTTTATTCTTTGTTCTTACTCTTCAAGGGAAGCAGTGAATGTGGGCACAAGACAGAAGTTAAGTGTGTGTGTGGGAGGGGGGGTGGGCACATGTGGGTAAAGAGGTCAGATGTCATCAAGTGACCGCTTCACTCCTTACCTTGTTTACCTTTGAGGTAGGATTTTTTTTTTTTACCGAACTGAGCTTATGATTTTCAGTAAGGCTGACAATTGTTATATGCCAGCCGTCCTCCTGTCTCTTCCCATCTCAGTGCTTGAGATACCTCTCTCTCTCTCTCTCTCTCTCCCTCCTCCCTCCCTCCCCCCCCCCCCTCTCTCCAGGGATTTTCTGTGTAATAGCCCTAGGTGCCCTGGAACTTGATCTGTAGACCGTGCTGGCATCGAACTCAAAAAGACCTGCCTGCCCCTGCTTCCCAAGCGCTGGAATTAAAGATGTGTGCCACATCCAGATTTTTATGTGGGGGCTTGGAACGAGCACTCTTACCTTCTGAGCTACCTTGCCAGGCCCAGAGTCTTTATTTAATAAGTGTACTAGTTGATGCAAGTGCTATAGAACAAGCAACGATGGACCACACATAGAAATCACTGCTCTTGTAGAACTTCATAACCAAGCCTTTCAGTCCCCTAAAAACGCTGAAGCAAGAGACTTCCAAGAGTAGTAATTTAGTTCCTTGCTTTGGAAGGACAGCAAAGTCAGGATACATAGAAAGAGTGTTTGGTCCCTCATGGGTATGGTAACAGCAATAATAGTGGCAGCAAATGTCATTGTCACCATCCTCCTTCCAGCCTTACAGACTTCTGTAGTGAAGAGTAAGCCAAGTGGTCCACGTATGAAACAACGATGTCAAAAGTCTCAGGCATTGACAATTTAAAAGTAAAAGACTGTGGAGTATGTGCTTACCCTATGGAAACAGGAGTCAATGTTCAGGTGACACTAATAGCCACTTAGTTAATGGTTATATGCAAGTTGCACTTTTAAGTGGATTCACCCTTGCTATTAACCCTGTAATTCCGTATAGTGCTGTGTGAACAAAGGCAACAAGGGGCTGAAATTACTAGGATTCTAGATGAATGTTCTAAATTTCTGTCACTTTTAAAGTTGGTGGCTGGAGAGACAGCTCAACAAGTGAGAGTACCTAATGCTTTTGTAGAAGACCACAGTTCAGTTCCCAGAGACTACACTGGGTGGCTCAGAACTGCCCGAAATTCCACCTCTAGGGCATCTGATGCTCTGTCTGGACCCGGTAGTCCGATATGTACATATTCGACACACAATCTTAAACATATAAGCATAATTAAAAATAGAACAAATCAGCCAGGCATGGTGGCACATGCCTTTGATTCGAGCACTCGAGAGGCAGAGGCAGGAGGAGCTCTGTGAGTTCGAGATCACCTGGTCTACCTAGTGAGTTCCAGGACAGCCAGGGCTGTTACAAGGAAACCCTGCCTTGACAAACGGTAGGAAGAGGGGGGGGCAATGGGAAGGGAGGAGGAGAGGGAGAAAAGAAAAGAAAGGAGAGAGACAAAGGGAGAGGGAGAGGGAGAGGGAGAGGGAGAGGGAGAGGGGAGAGAGAGAGAGAGAGAGAGAGAGAGAGAGAGAGAGAGAGAGAATGTCTTTTAAGTAGGTTGAAAAGGGGCCGTGAGTTGTAGAAGAGTCAGGAGCCAGACTTATTTAAGAAGTATGGGTGACCCCTGTTTAAGGGTTCCTTTCTTCTGTAAATGAGTCTAGAAACCACTATCAGGGAAGAGGACCTGAAGGTAACCCTCCACAGATGATTCCCCATGAGTTACTTGTGTATGAAATATCCCCAGGCTCACATGTTGAACACTTGTTTCTTTTGGGCAGTGTTGGACACTTCAGAAGGTAGGGTCTAGCTGGATGAACTGGCTGCTGAAACGTGTCTTTGAAGGGTATGCCTGGGCTCCGGCTCCACTTCCTCACTGCCGTGTGGTGATCAGCCTCTACACATTCTCCCACGACCATGACACTCTGCCTCACGACAAGCCTAGAAGTCAGTAGAGCCAAGGACTACAGACTGAAATCTGTTACCATGTGTTAAGCCTTTCCTCCCTCAAGTTGTCCTCTAGTGTATCTTGGTCACAGCCATTCAAATGTAACCGACACATGATCCCTCCGATGTCCTCAGAGGGAACCGTGCTTCAGCAGGTACCAAGAACATTCTGACACATGCAAAGAAAGGCTTCATCTAGGGGTTATTCCATCTTCCGTGTTGGGATTTTGAAAAAAAAAAAAAAAAAGGTGCCAGAATCCTATAGCCCTTTTCTTCTTAAAGCATTGTCTGTGAGGTCAATGGAACCTCTGTTTCTTACGACTCACTGGGTTCATTGTTGCTGACGAAGGGCATGGGTTGACATTTTTCCCTGGACAGAGCCTGAGCGTGTGTTGACTTTGGATTATGAGTCGAGAACACCGGTGTACAAAATGGAGGAGAAACAGCGCTGACAGGGAAGAATACATTTGGGTAGTTATGTTCCAAAAGGAGGCGATCAGAAGACATGTTTGTTCCTTCTTGCCAAGTGGTGCTGCACATTGCTTCCTGCTGTCTTCTTGCTAACTACAGGCTGGCCAGAAGGAAAGGAACACTGACAACTGACGGTGGCTTAGGCCCCATGACGCTATTTAAGAATATTTCATCTTCGGGGCTGGAGAGATGGTTCAACGTTTAAGAGCACTGATTGCTCTTCCTAGAAGTCCTGAGTTCAATTCCCAGCAACCACATGGTAACACATCTGTAATAGATTCTGGTATATCTGAAGATAGCTACAATGTACTCATATATATTAAATTAAAAAGAATATTTCATTTTCACAGCTGACTCTATTTCTTTAGAACTTCTAGGCAAGTGACGTGGAAATGAGTTTGACAAGTCAAACGTTAAGTGCCTAGTCCTGTATAAAACTTTCTATTTCGTTATTATAATTTCATTGTTTTATCATCGTGTTTACTCCTATGGCAATGGACATTTGAGCTGTCATAGGGCAAATGTCTTTAAAGGAGGCACTTCCACTTTGTTCCTCCGGACTCTCACGAACTGTAATCACGGTCTGGAAGGACTCGCACACTCAATCTCTGAGAACACATAGCAAGAGGAACTGAGAAGTTTGCATCCGCAGCAACCAGAACGCTCCCTGAGTAGGTGTTAGGGCTCCATGTGGTGACACACATTTCCTGTTTCTAGGACGGCAAATGGATTCAGACACTGAGGAAAAACATGAGTCACAGGTCCTGTCCCTGACCCTATCATGCAGGAGTCAGTGCAGCACCAGCCCTTTGTCCCTGTATAACCAGAAAGACAACAGAACGAGTTTTCTGGAGATACTCCCTGTCTGCATTCTACCACATGCATAAGAACCCTCCCATAGTCCATCAGAGGCACAATGATCTCAATTTGATGCTATAGGACATTGAACAGAGGCATAGCCCAAGCAAGCCAGGCCACGGAAGCCATTAATGTAACTTACTACACGGCCTGCTCAGCACGACAGCTAGATATCCAGGCTGGCCTTTAAAGGCTGTAAGGCTTACTCTGTAGCAAGCAGTGAAGGGAGGGGACTTGGGCTGTACCTTTCCTTGCTCCCAAGTGACATCTACACAAAGTATGATACACACGCAGTATATTTTCAGCTATCTGGAAAGCCTTTGCTACAGAACGTGAGTCAGACGTCAAGAGGGCAGCACTCAGTATCTCCAGCGAGGCCTGTCCTCATAGACGCAGGTGTGGTAAGTGCCAAGCAACAGGTTTGGTATCAGTAACATCTACAAGGAACCTTGGTTACGAACCCAAGTCCTCATCTAATCACTCACATTCCATTTTCTTGAACCAAAAGTAAATTATTCAAATTTCCTAAAGCAGTAGAATCTTAGAATAACAGCTATCGCTGTCTTACTAACTCTATGTGCATAGTTGCAATGATACAGATTTGTTTTCTTGTTTAAAAATGGCGGTATTCAGAAGTTTTCATGCTGAGAAATATATAACATCATGGATACAGAGAGAAAAATGTTGTGGGCGGCTTCTCCGGGAAAACACCAAAAGGCAGATGATGGCGGTGTAGCTGGAGTACACGGAGGACCTGGGGTCCCAGGATTAGGAGGCAGTGGCAGAGGATTCAGCAGTGGTCTTAGGGGCCCCTGTCCTGGTCCAGGCTGTGGGAGGTGGTGGCGGTAAAGCTAAGGACGAGGAGTGGATCCCCGTCACGAAGCTGGACCGCCTGGTTAAATACATAAAGAGCAAGTCCTTGGAGATTTACCTGTTCTCCCTGCCCATTAAGGAGCCTGAGATTATTGACTTTTTCCTGGGTGCATTCCTAAAGGATGAGGTTCTGAAGATCATGACACTGCAGAAACAGACTCAGGCTGGACAGTGGACCAGATTCAAGGCTTTTGTCGCTGTTGGGGACCACACTATTGGGGTCACACTGGTCTTGGTGTCAAGTGCTTGAAGGAGGTACAGTCCAAGGGCCATTACCTTGGCCAACCTTCCATCGCCCCTGTTACTTAGCTTTTTGAATCTTATGATTACACTCATTTTAGTTGGTGTGCGGGTGTGTGTCTGCATGTGTCTACGTGAGCTCACAGGCATGCACAGGCATGCCGTGGAATATGCATGGAAGTCAGAAGATGACGTTCAGGAGTCGACTTTCTTCTCCCACCATGTGACTCTCAGGTATCAGGTACGTGAGCAGTCTTCCATCAAGTGCCTTTACCTATGCAGGCGGTATTTATGACAATCATTTCTTCAGCATTTCAAGCCCGAGTACTGAAAACATCCCCACATGCTCTTGAAACACCCTCATATTTCTCAATCTTTTGGTCATATTATCACCCTCCCGTGGTCTAACACAGAGCAAACCTGTAGCACACCAAGAACTTCGTGGAATCTCCCTCAACCCTTTGTTGAGCTAGGTGGATCTGTGGAGTCTGATGGTTGGCTATGCTAAGAAAATGACTGAATGGTTCTGTGTGTGTGTGTGTCTGTGTGTGTGTGTGTGTGTGTGTGTGTGTGTGTATATATATATATATGTATATATATGTATATCCACACACATATAATTAGTGCTCAGATGCACTGGTTTCACAGAGGTCTGAAACATTACATATGAATATTTAACTCAGGTAGGATCACTTTTATATTAAGAGTAACAATTAATTTTTCTGTTACTCAGAGCTTGTGAGAGGAGAGTGAAAGGAGAAAGACACACTCACTGGCATTCAGGGAATGCAGAATAAATGCTGCTGTGCACCTTGGATCTCATGGAACAGGGGCTGGAGAGATGGCCCAGTCAGGAAAGGCACTTGCCACCAAGCAGGATGACGCACAGTGGCAGGATAAAGCCAATTTCCTTGAGTTGTCCTCTGACTTCCACTAAAGTGTCATGGCATATATGTGCCTACACACACACACAAACATAAATACATACACACACAGTCACACATATACACACATACATGCACAAACATACACACATACATGTACAAACATACACACACACAAACATACACACACAGTCACATATACATGCACACACAAACATACACACACCATGTCACACACACATACACACAAATATGCGCACATGCACACACAAACACATACAAACATACACATATATATACATACACACACACATACACACACACATAAACATAAATACATACACACAGTCATACATATACACACATACATGCACAAACATACACACATACAGTCACACACAAAGTCACACATACATGCACAAACGTACACATAAACATAAACACATATACGCACAAACATGCGCACATGTACACACAAACACATACAAACATACACATATATATACATACACACACATGCATACACAGAACTTAAATTTAAAGTATAATTAAAATAAAGAAAAAAAGGAATACTTAGGACAACTTTCCAAACAAAGAATGATTTAGTCCCCATGCTGAGGACCGGAAACACCCAAGGGCGTGCATGAGTCTAAGTGTGGATCATTTACACGTATTTCTAAAACACTATTAGGAGGCACTATCCCAAGTAGTGTGACATATGATCTCAGCTAACTCAGCAATCCTATGAGGTAAGTTGATAGATTTCCTGTTAAAGCTGTAAAAATAATCACAAAGGCAGTGACCTGAAAGAACACAAACGTTATTATCTTTTCGTCTTCTAAGGTAGAAGTCCAAAGCAGATCTCAGTAGGCTAAAAATCTAGGTGTCAATATGGCTGGTTGATTTTGATGGCTACAGAGGAAAGTTGTCATCTTCAGCCTTCCCACTAGATGCTTCTGCACTCCTTGGCTTATGGCTCCTTCCTCAATGTTCAAAGTAAGCAACATTAAATTTCTTGGTCCTTTCTTCCCTTGTCACATCTTTCTCTGACTACAGATGAAAAAATTACAGATGAAATCACCTTTAAGTGGTGGTGTTGGCGTCCAAACCCAATCCTGTTGGCTCTACCAGGTTCCTGGCCAGAAGCTAAAATAGCAGTTGAATGAAAGGAAAACAAAGCAAAGAGCAATCTCTGTGAGCTTAGAATCTTCTGGAATCAGTCCTGGGTTAAAATACTCACTCTGAAGAAGCCAACAAGCCCACAGTAGGTAGGTAGTTCAAGAGGAGAAGATGCTTAAGGAAATGTTTTTAATCTTTGTCCTTAATGTCTCCAACCTCTTTCCAGCCTCCTCTTCCGTTTTCATGGTACTTGATGGCACCCTGCACCTCTTCCATTTTCAAAGCTCCTGGCTTCTGTGCTCTCCTTTAATGAGACATATTTACTTCAGGTTCCCTAGAGGTAGAGCTAGAAGTACAGTATCCTAGGCTTATGGGGATGGCGTGGGAAGTGATGGTTTAAGGCTGGTAGACTTCTTTCTGGCGGCTTTAAGGTACAAATTCGAGGAGTGATTACATTCTGGAAGAGGACAGCTTCTCCCAGGGACATTGGCCCTTTCCCCTTTCTATGAAACAATGATGGTAAAATCCTGCCTTTCTTTTCCCGTGAATAAGCCTACTAGCCCACCACAGCAAGTGTTTGGGCTACAGGGTCATGCTCCAGAGTTCCTGTTCCTGAATTTGGACTCCGACACCAGGGCAGGGTCCTTTCAGGGGCAGGGGCAGGGCGGGGGGCAGGGGGCAGGGGCAGGGGCAGGGGGCAGGGGGGGGCGGGGGGGGGGGGGGGGGGGCAGGGGGGGGAGGGGGAGGGGGCGGGGGCAGGGGCGGGGGCAGGGGCAGGGGCAGGGGCAGGGGCAGGGGCAGGGGCAGGATCTCTTTATGTAATCCTGACTATCCTAGAGCTTGCTACCTAAACCAGGCTGGCCTTGACCACAGAAAGATCCTCCTGCCTCTGCCTTCAGGGTGCTGAGATAAAGGTGTGCACCCCCCACACTAGGCATATAACTTTGTCTCTTGGTGACAGGATGACTGGGGTGATATATGAGTATTGGCCAATGGAAAAAAGAAAGTGTAGGAGAAATTATAAAATGAGATTGTATCCCAAGTATGCTGAACTGATACTTTGTCTAGTAATGGTTGGGTAAAGTTAATATAAGTATGCCTCAGAAATAGGTGACAGTAAAATTTCCCAGCTTATTCACATTGTATCATTCCTTCACATCCCTCATGCCCCCTTCCCCCACCACCATCATCTTTTGGTTGTTACAAAATACAAAACAGCATGCTGTGATTCAGTTACTTTCTTGCCTTCAAGGAACAAAACTGAACCAGGGAAGGTGTCAAAGCAATTCCTGGTTTGCATGTAGTCAATACAAGACAGGGCTATACTATATACATACACACACACACACACATACACACACACATACACATTTGTATACACACACATGTTAGAGGAGCAGGGCAAAGAGAACAGCACTCTTTCTTGATTGGTGGGAAAGAAAGAAATGTTAAAGATGAGTCAGACTTCTTACCTAGATGGGGAACTTTCTTTATAAATCCTAAGCAGGGTGTGAGAAGGGCAACTGCTAACTGTACATGACAGAGTACACCCAGTAGAAGGCAGGGAGGAAGAGAGTAAACAGGGGCCGTGTCATGGCGGTGCTATGATAAGACTTTAACTTACTGGTGATGTGAACTATGAAAGGGTCAGAGAGAAAGACAATGAAGCAACCATATTTGCTATGACTGGATTCTGGGTGTGGAAAGAATGGGAACCAGATAGGGAAAGGTTAGTCCAGGTCAGAAATAATATGTCTCGGAATAGCACTGTCCATAGAAATGAAACTCAGGGTGTGTGTGTGTGTGTATGTGTATGTGTGTGTGTGGTGTGAGTGTGTGTGTGTGTGTGTGTGTGTGTTCCTTACTAAAGAGAGAATAAAACATTCTCTACATTATTTTTGTGATGACTGTATATACACACAACTCATATGTATATATAGAGAGAGACTAGATATGAGAATCTACTGTAAGTACACATCCTTTTTACTGCATACTTATTAACATATCAGATATTTAGGTAACAGCAAATATACTGTGTCTGGGCTTTAGTATGTAGGTTTCAGATGTGGGAAAGTGCAGTTTTTGGTGGAGGGTCTTCATTCTGGTGCCCAAATGTGATCTTATAAGGGATGTGTTAATACAGAAAGTGTAAGTATGAGTACAAGGTAGAAACTTACTTAACACACAGTTGACTTAGCTGGGCCAGGAACTCCTGGATTCCCAGAAACTATTCACTGACTGACTGGCTAGGCTGGTAAATCCACAGGAAAGGTCAGGGACACTCTGTCAGAGGTAGGCGTTTCCAGTTTCTCGACGGTCCCTGCCCATATCACTACATAGAAAGGCATCTGTGCCTGTTGCAGCAGAATTCCTTGCCTCTTACTGGAGTCACTCTGATGAGAAACCAGAAAGATCCTTGTCCCCATCAGTAACTTGCTGTACCACCATCAGACGTGTTATTTGGGCTTCTGCTAATAAGCCCCACTCAGAGGATGGTGACAGCCAGGAAGCAGAACATTCTGTGTGGCAGGATGGGACAAGAAGCCACCCTGCTGTGTTGCAGAGTGCTGAGCTGAGGAGAAAGCACGGAAACCAATGAGATTCTACTCAATCACCAATGTCCCACTGCTCTGAGAGAGCTGCTGCTCTCAGAGTCTGGATGTGTCAGCACTGACAAGTGAATGAAGCTCCAGAAATTCCTGGCACTTATCAGGCATACCAAGATGTCTCAAGTGATGGATACTTTAATATTTGGGCTTTTCAGATGCAGAGTAAATGCTAATATACTGAAGGTGACACACTAGCCTCTCATAGACCGGATGGTCTGGAACAGTCCAATGAGACTCTGCCAGCTGGAGTTCTGAGTGACTGACCAGCCAGCAGGAGGCCTTGACAAGAGTTTAAAGACACCACCTAGTGAGGGGGTGCGGAAGGGGGTGTCCCTGCAGGTGCAGGCAGATAGGGAAGTGAATTACAGAGAGGTGAGAATGAAAATTCAAGTTGACTTAGTCAACCTAGATCAGACCTCAGGGAGTCTGATGTCAGTGGTTTACTGTCAACACATGTAAACCCAATCTAATCTAAAAGTTTCCTGGTGTAATATAATCAGCAGTGCACAAGAAAGCATAATTATATCAAAATTCAACTCAGGGTACATGTCATTTCTTCTAAGAAGGTGGGTGCTGGAGATAGGCTACCGGTATTAGCCTAAAGGTCTAGGGAAGGATCTGGCATGGTCTAGGTCATATAGACAGTGTAGATGTCATTTGGGCTATTAGTCACCTTTGGTCCTGGTTGTGAAACCTTGGGGGAGCCCCTGGCTGTACAGGTCATACAAAGATCATTTAGAGTACTAGCCCCCTGAGGTCCTGGGTATAGGAGCTTGATACGGCTTAGCCCAATAGATAACGCAGATCAGTAGGCTGTCAATCACCTCCAATTTCCAACTTTCTGGATGGAAGAACAGATTATATGTCCATTCCTTTGAGAGGGCAATCCTGCATGCTCAACATTCCTGGTTTCCCTGGAGATCGAACAATAGGTGGGTGCAAGGACCATTATGCTCCCAACAAGGTAGAACTTGGAGGTACGGATGGCCAGTTGGGCAGCATAAGTCATGTTGTGCATTATTTCTGAATCCGAAGAAGGGTCTTCTCACCTTCTCTGAGGTTTGCAAATTATATCTGAAAGCTGCAAGCATGTGGGGTATATTCCCATGGTGGCAATTTTGATGTTTTCAGTAATACTCTAGCTCGGAAATTGCCTAATCTAGCAGAATAGAGAGCATTTGAAAAATGTAGGGAAGAGGTAGATTTCCACAGACTTAATAGCAGCTAGCAACCTAGGAAGAATAGCTCCTTACTGGCCTACTCATAACAAAGACTTGAACTTCCCAGGAAGTACCAAGTACCTGTCACAGTTTGTCTCTTGCTTTGTTGGTGAGAATTAATGTTCTCTCTCTCTCTCTCTCTCTCTCTCTCTCTCTCTCTCTCTCTCCTCTCTCTCCCCCTCCTCCTTCCCTCCCTTCCCCCCTTCCTGAGAACAATACTGCAATCTGCCCTACCATAGGGTCAATCGAGGAGAAGTAGGCCAGCAGCCAATTTGAGTAATTACTCAATTTCTAAGGACTTATATAAGCCATCATTTTGGTATTCAGCAGGTTTCATTATAAAGAAAAATCTCTCCTCAGACAGTGTCTTTTGCTCATTTTCATTTTGTGTTTAACCCTCCCATTTTTTCTCAGACAACATGCAAAAGCCTGTGTGTGTATGTAGAATTTGTGGTTAAATAGGATTTTTCCTTACAAAGATAAATATTAGGGCTGGGGATATAGCTTAGTTCTTGTCTAGCACACACAAGGCCCGGAGATCAGTTCCCAGCCTGACATAAACTGGTGTGGAGGCTCACATCTGTAATCTTAACACTCTAGAGGTAGGATGATAAGAGACGCAATGTCGTCCTCAGTTACATAGTATGGTTAAGGCTTCATGGTAAGTTTGAGGTTGCCCTGAGCTCCATGGGCCATGTATGAAAAGAAAAGAAAAGAAATAAAAGAAAAAAAATTTTTAATACAGTACTTCAACAAGCAGAGAAAACACACGCACGCGCGCGCGCACACACACACACACACACACACACACACACACACACACACACACAGTCTAACTGTGCAGTCATGGCTGTCGTCCTGGAACTTGCAAACTTGCTAAGTAGACCAAGCTGGCTTCCAACTAAGATCCACCTGCCTCTGCCTGCTAATCGCTGGGATAAAAGATGTGTACAGCTACACAGAGTCACAAAGGATATCATGAGGTCAGGAACCAGAGTGAGGCCTTGTCTGAATCCTCTTTGAGGAATCTCCCAACTTGGAAGCTGGTGCTAAGTCTGAGTTGACTAAGCCAAAAGTGACTCCTGGTAACAGAGGCTGTATCGTGATACACAAAGGGGACACCAGCCTGGGAGTGATGCTTTAAATAAAGCCCAGGCCTAGAAGTCGTTTCTGCTGCTGTACTGAGTAGACTACAAAACATGTTACCATGCTATGGGCAGAATGAAGATGATGGGACTTTAAGTGCTTGCATTAGAGAAATCCAAAAGAAGCTTGAGTGAGAAGTGGTGAGATTTCTTTCTATAAAAAGGAGTTTAGGACTTTGCAATATTTACTGGAAGGATGGAAGGCTGTTTCAGGGCTCTGTTAATACAGCCTGCAGCTGAAATGTATCCTCAACCATCACACAGAGACTCCTCTCCACAGAGCAGTGAGAGCCGTAGAGACAGCTCTTGATTCGGGGCAAAAAACAAGCTTGGAAAATCACAAGAACGAGAGAGTCAAACTGAGTTGTGATTTGATTCTTATGGAATAATTATTGCGCACCAGCTTTTTTATTTATTATCGTGCCTCGTGTTTTTTTATATTTATTATTGTAATGTCAGCAACAGTGACACAAGTATAGAGTAAGGAAGGCAATCTGAATATGAGAAAATTGAAGTTCAGAGGGAGGAAGTTACACAACAGCCAGGTTGCCACAAATAGTGGGTAGATGACCGTAGGCATAAGTCACCATCCAAGCTGCCACATAGAGTTTCAGAGCTGTGTACACTCAGAAAAAGTGGTTCCATTTATTTGTTTGTTATCCACAACCCCACTAAGAGGGCTGGAAAAGATGTGTAGCAATGAACCTGTACTCTCGTCAAACACAGTCTGCGGCTTTAGTTGTTTTCTCAAAGGGGTCAGTGGTTCCGTAGATGGTAAGACCTAGGGGCTTGGAAGATGGCTCAGTGGACGGTAACTCTTATGGCACAAGCATGAGGTCCTGAGTTCAGATCTTCAGAACTCATGTGAAAAGTAAGATTTGGCTATGCAGACCTATATGCATAGTACGGGGGTGGGGCACTGAGTCAGAGGATCACTGGGGCTCAATGACCAGTCTACTTTAAATGGTAAGCTCTGGATTCAGAGAGCCCAATCTCAAGAGAATGAAGAAGAAATTATAAGGTGGGACACCAGTGTGTCCTCTGGTTTCTGTACTTGTACGTGGGTATGCAAATCTGGTCACACACAGAGTCCAGAGAAGGGAGAGAGGAGGAGGGGGAAGGAGGGGGAGGGGAGGGGAAGGAGGAGGAGGAAGAGGAAGAGGAGGAGGAGGAGGAGGAGGAGGAAGAGGAGGAAGAAGAGGAAGAGGAGGAGGAGGAGGAGGAGGAGGAGGAGGAGGAGGAGGAGGAGGAGGAGGAGGAGGAGGAGGAGGAGGAGGAGGAGGAGGAGGAGGAGGAGGAGGAGGAGGGGGAGGAGGAGGGAGGAGGAGGAGGAGGAGGGAGGAGGGAGGAGGAGGAGAGGAGGAGGAGAGGGGAGGAGGAGGAGAGAGGAGGAGGAGGAAAAAAAGGGAGAGGGAGGACAACTGGAAACTAGAGGAGGAGGTGCCAGGATTAGTTACTAGACTGAGAAAGGATACTTAGCACCCAAAGCAATCACAAAAAGACCCAGTTATTGAGAATACTAAATACTCTTGAGTCCACAATGTAGTTCAATAAATACTTTCAAGTGTCAAAAGGCAGAGACAAGTGGCTGGAAAAAAAAACCAAAGACACAGCCCTGCTGGTCTTTCCCCCTCCCGCCATGGTCACGAGCATTGTCCTTGGCATTGGAACTTTTGCCTCTTGATGTTTTGTTTGGAGGAGTCACTTCTCCGCTATAGAGAGCATTTTCTGTAGAGACAGTCAAGTAGGCGAGCGGCTCTGTTACTTTGCTGTCAGATTTCCTCCTGGAGCTGACGGTTGCCACCCACTGTGGCCCTCTTGTTACACAAGAAGTTTGCTCCCTGCTGACAACAGCGGGAGCTCCCCTCCGGGAAGTCAAAGGGCAAATGCCTGGTTGATTGGTCATTCATTTACTCCACCGAGGGCCTCTCCCTTTCTGATAGATGACAGGAGGAAGGTCCAGACTTCAGAAGCTCCTGGGCTTCAGTGTATGCATGTGTATTTATGTATATATCTATACCTGTGTCTATGTATGACATAGCAACAGAAAGAAGGTAGAAAAGGGATCAGCATGGGGTTGGGGATTTAGCTCAGTGGTAGAGCGCTTGCCTAGGAAGCACAAGGCCCTGGCTTCGGTCCCCAGCTCCGAAAAAAAAAAAAGAACCAAAAAAAAAAAAAAAAAGAAAAAAAGAAAAGAAAAAAAGAAAAGGGATCAGCAGGAGAGGCAAAAAGTGAAGAGAAACAGGGGAGTGGGCTACAAATATGAGTTGCACAGGCAACAACTTAAATCAAACACATTATTAAAAAGTCTTTGCAGGGCTAGGGAGAGCAAACTCACTCAGCTGGGTTTGCTCCCCATCACCCATTCTGTGTTGGTAATCCCAGTGCTAGGGACATGGACACAGGCTGATCCCCAGCCTAGGCTGTTTGATAGGTCAATGAGAGATCTTATCTCAGAGAGAGAGGGGGAAGTGGGGGGGGGGAGAGAGACAAGCGGTTGTGGTGCATGCCTTTAAATCCAGCACTAGGGTGGCAGAGTCATGTAGATCTCTGTGAGTTTGAAGCCAGTGTACAGAGCAAGTTCCAGGACATTCAGGGCTACACAGCTACACAGAGAACCCTGTCTTAAACGAACAAACAAACAAACAATTAAAAATAAAGAGAAAAGAAAAAACACCCCCCACCCCCAAAAACAACCCAGTGGCCAGCACCCAAGAAAAGATATCTCGGTTGTCCCCTGACATCTGCAGCCATATGTAAAAGTGTACACAGAGAGAGGGGTAGTGAGGGAGAACTGGTGAGAGGGTTGACTGGGGCAACTTCCTACAGCAGTTGCAACCCGGAAATAATTAGTACTCGGTCTCACACAAACCAGGCAAATATTCTACTGCCGAGCTATATCCCCAGACCTATCTTTATTTTTAATTTTGAGATGGGATCTTATAAATTTGCCCGAGCTAGCTTTGAACTCATCCTGAAGCCCACAAAGGCATTGAACTTGCAGTTTTCTTGCCTCAGTCTCCCAATTAGAAAAGAATATCGGCACACGCTCTAGAAAGAACAGACCCAGAGTCTTGGGAGTATGGGGCAGTAACATAACTGGAGACCTTAGCAGACTTTGTGGACGAAGGGTGTACACACTCAGAAAAAATGCAATACATTCCTTGCTCTGAGTAAGTCAGGCTTCACTACTACATCTGAGAACCTTCCTCAATTAACCCAATGCCCCATGTTCTATCCATAGAAACATCATTTTTCATTAACTTAGCTTTAGATCTAATGGTATTACTGTTTGTATGTGTTCAGAACTTTTAGGAGTTATGTGGCATTTAGGGCTTACAAATAACACAGAATCTTTCAGTGCCTCAGAGAAGAAGTCCTGCTGTGGGACTTAGAAAAATAACATTCATCCCTACCAGGAAGACAGCTCAGTAGGTAAAGCAAAATGCTTGCCCTGCAAGTGAGGAGACCTGCTTTTGGATCCCTAGGACCCATGCAGATGCTGGGTAGGTGTGGGTGCCTGCCTGTAATTTCATTGCTCAGAGGCACACGAGGGGTCCCCAGAACAAGCTGGCTACCTAGACCATCTAGGTCATCTGACAGACCCTACCTCAGTGAATAAGGTAGGAGACTGAGGAGGACAATATCCCTTGACCTCCACATGCATCCACAGAGGACACACATGTCCATAATATACATTTAACCATGTGTATGTATTCATAGAGGTGCAAGAAATAAAACAAGGGCTGGAGAGTAGCTCAGTGATCGGACGAACTGCTGCTCTTCCAGAGTACCCATTTGATTCCCAGTACCCACATGGTGGCTCACAACTCTCTGTGACTCCAGACCCAGGGGATCTGATGCTCTCCTTTGGTCTCTGTGGGAACATGGTTTACAGACATACATGTTAGCAAAGCACACACACACACACACACACACACACACACATATATATATATATATATATATATATATTTTTTTTTTTTTTTAAAGGGCCTAGGGCTGGAGAGATAGCTCAGTGGTTAAGAGCACTGACTGCGCTTTCAGAGGTCCTGAGTTCAATTCCCAGTAACCATGTGGTGGCTCACAACCATCTGTAATGAGATCTAATGCCCTCTTCTGGTGTGTCTGATGACAGCTACAGTGTAGTCATATACATTAAATAAATAAATCTTTAAAAAAGAAAAGGGCCTAGATCTGGGTTCTCTTATTCGTGTTGGGGTAAAATGGAATAATTTCAATCCCCCTAAATCTAATCTATAACCAAAGTTAGATGTAGTTCAACTTCAGCAGAGCTGAATTCTCCAGTCTTTGGGTAAATGGGATACACCTAGGTTCCTAGCAGCCATTAGTGCTATCACAGCCTCCAAATTTCTTTTTCTTTTTTTTTTTTTTAAATTTATTTATTATATATAAGTACACTGTAGCTGTGTTCAGACACACCAGAAGAGGGCATCAGATCCCATTACAGATGGTTGTGAGCCACCATGTGGTTGCTGGGATTTGAACTCAGGACCTCTGGAAGAGCAGTCATGACCCTTAACCATTGAGCCATCACTCCAGCCCAGCCTCCAAATTTCTAAAAGGTAAACCTAACATGGCATCAAATCAAATACATATCAAGCAAGTTTAACATCTCCAATAGCTAATTCCTTTATTTGAGAGAGGTGGTGGTGGTAGTGGAGTTAAGATTTCAGACTGGGAAATGAATGTGGTTCCACCTGGCTAGCCAAACGGAACACCTCTCAGAAAAGGTCTGCGAGAGCTGGTCTGTAACAGCAAACAGGGACATTCTTTCACCAAACAAAGCAGCAGGAGTAAACATGCCTAGCAGCCTGGTCAAGGTCCCATGAGGGGGTGACTCAGCACAACTCTACCGGACCAAGCCACCCCCTCACACTTGAAGCACAGCCTTTGCAGTGAAACCCAACGCCAGACAGAAGTGCGTATACTGCTCCTTACTGCTTTCTTTCTCTGTTGACTGAGTGGTGCTCCTGAAATAAACCCTCCTGGAAATAATGATTCAAACGAAGGTTCTTGGGAAAGAGCTGGCTCTCGACTACCCTGCACAGGGGCTTCATTAGGAGAGGGAGTTCTGAAGCCTGAATGTTTGGCCTTCAAGTCCACACAGGACTGGCATTAGGAGAGAGAACCACTGTTACCTCAAGTCCGAAGCCCTGAAGGGAGGAGCATGCCTTATGGTTCCTGAAATGTAGAAGAACTATGATGTTCAGGGCCATAGACAAACACAATGGAACCTCAAGAGTAAGAGAGAGAGAAGCTTCCTTTCAGATCTGAAGAACAAAGGGAGGTTCTGACTCTTAGATTTTCAGGGCCGGTGGGCAGGGTGAAGCCTGGACTGGCTAAATGCCAATGGGGAAAGAGCTAGGCACTAGATAAGACCTATACATTCACCTTGGAGCTGCTAGCAGGGGGAGTGCACTACACAGCGTGCTTTCCTACCAGCTCTCCGCTCCAGAGAAAGAGCTGCAGGGGATGTGGCCTGATATTTGGATGGCAGTCAGGGTGGGTGAGACACCCGGAGAGCCTTAACCCTGAGGAGCATCATTGTAGAAAAGTGTACCTGGGTTTTCCTCATCAGTGCTGAGTTCTGTAACCTCAGCTCCTTACTAGCTGTGTAGTGCTACAATAGGTTGTTTAACATTAGGTTCATTTTTCATCCGTCTTCTTATCTATAAATTAAGAATACATAGTATCTTAGAACAGAGGCAGAAGGAACACCCATTCACAGCCTGCTCCACATGTGGCCCATACATATACAGCCACCAAACTAGATAAGATGGATGAAACAAAGAAGTGCAGGCCGACAGGAACCCAGATGTAGATCTCTCCTGAGAGACACACCCAGAATACAGCAAATACAGAGGCGAATGCCAGCAGCAAACCACTGAACTGAGAACGGGACCCCCGTTGAAGGAATCAGAGAAAGGATTGAAAGAGCTGAAGGGGCTCGAGACCCCTTATGAACAACAATGCCAAGCAACCAGAGCTTCCAGGGACTAAGCCACTACCTAAAGACTATACATGGACTGACCCTGGACTCTGACCTCATAGGTCCTGCTAAGACTGAAGCCCCAGTGAACTAGATTGTTGGGGGAGGGCAGCAATGGGGGGAGGTGGGAGGGAACACCCAGAGAGGGGAGGGGAGAGGTTAAGGGATGTTGGCCCGGAAACCGGAAGGGGAATATCAATTGAAATGTAAATAAGAAATACTCAAGTTAATAAAGATGAAAAAAAAAAGAATACAAAGTATCTCTTGAGGGATTGCTGTGAGGATTAGGAATAGTGCAGCGTGAAGCAAATAAAGCACCTTAAGATACAATATTAAATATTAACAACCCCTATTACCCATAGTCTTCTGGTTTCAGACCACTGGGGTAATGCAGGCTCTCTAGTTAGACCACCTTATAGCCATTGCTGTAAACTATTGATGTTTTCAAAAGTACGAACACAAATAATGAAATATCCTATTGATATATACCTTAAGGACTAGTGTGACAGTTGTGAGAATTAACGCGCATAAAATGTTTGGAACCCTACGAGGCCTGCCGCATACTCTCGACCAACGTTAGCTATTATTACTGTTGCTGTTGTTATGCAAATACTTGACTCTCCTACCCAGTCATTAAAGGGTTTGGTAACTGGTTTGATGTGTCACGACAACTGGGAAAATAGCAGCGGGAGGTGGGGCGAGGCCGGGAGCCAGGATCTAGAGTTGTTCTTTGTCTAGGAATGTGGGGTGTATCCTCTTCACACCAGGTGCCAGATCTTTCTTTGCCCAGTGGTCTCAGTCCCTGCTGATATTCACAGTCCATGGACACGGATGTGCTGGATGGAAGCACTTGTGGAGACCAGTTAATGTTTAAACTTAAATATATACACATTCTCTTTAGAGATTCCCAGTGCACGGGGGAAAAAGAAAAATTCCTTAGTTAGGAATGCATTTCCAAGTGGGGTGTGTTGGTTTAGGTCCATAATCCCAGCTTTTGAGAGGCTGAAGCAGGACTGCATGTTCAAGGTCAGCCTAGACAGTGTATCTATCTATCTATCTATCTATCTATCTATCTATCTATCTATCTATCTATCTATTATCTATCTATCTACCTATTATCTACCTACCTATCTACCTACCTATCTATCTATCTATCTATCTATCTATCTATCTATCTATCTATCTATCTATCTATCTATCTATCTATCTATCTATCTATCTATCATCTACCTACCTGCCTGCCTGCCTACCTACCTACTACCATGGGGTATACAGTAAGCCCCTGGGGATGTTGGTGAGTCTTATAGTTACCAGTTAGAAAGAAGCTTGTTCAAATACATTCTCCTTGACTTAGCTGGATTATTAACACCCACCTATCGTGCCCCATTAAGCTCAAATGTTCTAAAGGCAAGAATAATTCTATTTTACTTACTCATATATGTCAAGTGCTCAAAACAATGCCCACGGCACAGTTGGGATCTGATATTTATTAGCTGGGCTACTATTGTTGCTGTTATGCAAATTCCTGACTCTTCTGCTAAAATCTCAATATGTTAGAATTTCTTTGTCCCAGGCACTGGGGCACAGGATTTGGGGGTAGACTTCCACATATGAAACTTTAGATTTGAAAAAAAAGAAACAAATATTGAATTCTTAGATACAATGTTGAAGATGCAGCATTGGGAAATCTCCACTGATTGTCAGAGAGTTTGAATGTGCACACATCGTGGCTATAAGGGTGGGTGTGACATAATCAAAGTAGTGTGGGGAAGCACAGGACAGAAAATGAACAGAAACGCAGAAAACGTAGCCTAGAGGAGGCTCAGACCCATCCTTTAATTTTTCAGGAGTCACTCTCAAATCTGTAAAATGAGAACGCTTTTGAGATGAGAGTCTCAGTATTTACTGCATGCTAGACTTAAATGTCTGCCCCAGTCTCCCACGTGCGTGGACATAGCATCATACCAAGGTCTGAAATGAGATGCTTGAAGAATAGACCCGAGACACAGGATAGCAATCTAGTTCAATCGGGAATTTTGCAGAGATAAACGGCTTATAAAATTATGTTCATGGATTATTTGTTTAACCTTCAAGCTACTGGTAGGCTGCCAAAGTTGTTTGTGCACACACACATGTAGCCAGGGACACACACACACACACACACACACACACACACACACACACGAATATCTATCTATCTATCTATCTATCTATCTATCTATCTATCTATCTATCTATCTATCTATCTATCTACTGATAGGTCAATATTATTCTCATGTATCCCAGGCTGGACTCAAAATTTACTATGTAGCCAAGGATGACCTTAAACTACTTGTAGTGATTTGAAAGAAAATGGCTCCCAAAGGGGTTCAATTCCTGAGTTCAATTCCCAGCAACCACGTGGTGGATCTATAATGGGATCCAATGCCCTCTTCTGGAATGTCTGAAGATAGCTACAGTGTACTCATATATAGTCAGTCAATCAATCTTATTATTTTTTTTTTTTAAAAAGAGTTACCATGGGGGTTGGGGATTTAGCTCAGTGGTAGAGCGCTTGCCTAGCAAACGCAAGGCCTGGGTTCGGTCCCCAGCTCCACAAAAAAGAAAAGAAAAGAAAAAGAAAAGAGTTACCATGCTAATTATTTAAAACAAATTTTAAAAAGTAAATAAAACGATAAAAAAAGAGTAAGAGTTGCCGTGGCCACAGTGTCTCTTCACAGCAGTAGAAACCCTAAGAGACTCCTCATCTTCCTGTGTGCTTGTTACAAGCATGCTTCACCACAGTCAGGGCTCCATGCATGCCAGGAAAGCTCTCATTCAACTGAGCTACATCTCCAGCTCGGTTCCTAATATTTTTATGTTATGTGATATTTACCTAGAGGGTCCGGCAAAGTAAGACCTAATGTTTGGTATTTATATAAGAAGAGACGATGCCTTGGAAATCTAAAACAAGGAGGAAAATCACTTCAGTTCTATCCATATCTCTTTTTTTCTAAATAAATGTATTTTACTTTAAGCATAAAAATGTTTTGCATGTGTGTATATGCACCGAATCCATGCCTGGTGCTATCAGAGGCCAGAGATGACATTAAGTCCTCGGTAACTGGAGTACAGATGGTTGTAAACTGCCATGTGGGTAGGGGAAATAAACCTGGGTCGTCTGGGAGAACAGCTTGGGCTCTTAATTGCCATTCATCTCTCCAGTCACTTGGTCTCTCCCCTATACAGGTAACATTAGCCTATCAGTAGCTAGATGAGCAAACAGTCACATATACATTTACAGCTCCACAGAAAATTTTAAATATATGCAGGTATATTTCGGCACCCGCCTATATTTTTAGCAATCTAAAAATAACGTATTATAGAGGCTAGAGTTCTCAGAAACGTGCTACTTCTTGACAGGATTATGCAGCTTCATGTGAAATCAGACATTATCGTGGCCGTGTTCCTCCCCTGCCTTATTCAGGTAGTACTTGTCCTTCTCGTCCCACCTTCTGTAGCCTTCTGTGACAAGACCAATGATGACACTAGTGTAGCTTGCTTTCCCTTTTGTCAAAATGTGTACTGTACAACCAGCAGACCAGAGTACGCTATTTGATTCGTAATGGGCTGTGTTTTAACTGCTTTAATTATTTCCCAATACTTTTCAGAGCTCACACTTATTTTGTTTAAGGAAAACAAATACCAACATCAGCCCTCTTGTTTGGATTAGAGTATACAGAGCATTTTGCTTTATGTTATTAATTTTTTTTTGGTTGGGGGTGATGTATTCTTCTTAAAGTCCTAGGCACAAACCAAGGTACAATTCCACCAAAGGTCATTCCGGGGAACCAGTGAGTTTACTGGGTTTCCTTACAGAGCATATGTATGTAAAGGGTTACTTGCAGGAATGTGGGTGCCCTCCCAAAATGCCCCACTGTATAGTTTTTACTCAGCAGAAATGACAGCCTTCCCACAGTCACATAAGGGATCCCTCTCCCCGTTCCCGAGCCTTCCTCTTCTATATATTCTAGTCCCTTCTGAGGCCATATTCAAGTAGAGTGGAACTGCATACGACTAATTGGAAGGAGTAGTTGGATATAGGCTGGAGGGTGTTATACCCTGAAACTGGAGTTAACAGATACTTTTAAGCTACCATGTGGGTGCTAGGAAATGAACTTGCGATCTCTGCAAGAACAGTACACGTTATTAGAGGCTGGGCTATCTCTTCACCCCCCAGACTAATTTCTTTATTAGTATCGTCATCATCGTCATCATCCTCATCCTCATCGTCGTCACAGGTTTCATTATGGCATTTTCATGTACACGTCCTTACACTCTGTTCTCGCTTGCTGTCCTCCTTCACTGCTCTCCTCCACACTCTATGCCCTCTTCTGATTGGTTCCCTTCTTTCGCCAGTTTTCACGCCCTCTGCTTTCCTATTATACCAGTTCCATTACCTTTTCTGTTTCCCCTCCCTTAAGATCTCTCCCGCTCTTTTTTTTTTTTTTAAGAATTATTTATTTACTTTAGGTATATGATACATTGTAGCTGTTTTCAGACACACCAGAAGAAGGGTATTGAATCCCATTACAGATGGTTGAGAGCCACCATGTGGTTGCTGGGAATTGAACTCAGGACCTCTGGAAGAGCAGCCAGTGCTCTTAACCATTAAGCCATCTCTCCAGCCCTCTCCCTCTCTTCTTATGATCCCCTTTCTGGTTTTATAATCGATATACACATACTCGTTCATATAAACACATGTATATGAAATTTTAAATCTAGGTTCTACATGTAAAAGAGAATGCAAGGTACTTGGCTTTGAGTCTAGAGGACTTTGTTTAATACAATGATTTTTCCACATCCTCACCTACATGCTTTTTGATGATACCCATTCTGACTGGGGTGAGATGGAGTTCTAAAGCAGTTTAAATTTGCACTTCCCTGATTTTAAAATATTTAATGGTCATTTTTGTTCCTTCTTTTGAGAACTGTCTATTCAGTTCATTGGCCCATTTTTTTTTTTTTACTGGATAATTTGGTTTCTTAGTGTTTAAGTTTTGCTGCTCTTTGTATAACCTTGACATTAATCCTTTGCCTGATGTATTTCCT
This sequence comes from Rattus rattus, assembly GCF_011064425.1. Taxonomy (NCBI): domain Eukaryota; kingdom Metazoa; phylum Chordata; class Mammalia; order Rodentia; family Muridae; genus Rattus; species Rattus rattus. Next base: position 23,139,544 of record NC_046167.1, read on the forward strand.
GCCTAGGAGACTGACTCATCTCTCAGGCAATTGTTTCCATTATGGTGAAAATCCTTTTTAATTTTATGTAACCTCATTTCTCAATTGTTAGGGCTATTTCGTGTGCATTTGGAATCCTGTTCATGACTAATACTTCCTTTTGTCTATGTGTTGAGATATTTTCCCCGTTCACTCTAACAGTTCCAAGGCTTCAGATCTTGGATTCAGATATTTGATCCATTTTGAATGAATTTTTGTGCATGGTGAGTGTCTTAATTAAGGTTTCCATTGCTGTGAACAGACACCATGACCAAGGCAACTCTTATAAAGGGCAATGTTTAATTGTGGCTGGCTTACAGGTTCAGAGGTTCAGTCCATTATTAACAAGGCAGGAAGCATGGCAGCATCCAGGCAGGCATGGTGCAGGAGGAGCTGAGAGTTCTATATCTTGTTCCAAAGGCAAACAGGAGAAGACTGGCTTCCAGGCACTCCAAAGCCTACCCCCACAGTGACACATGTCCTTCAACAAGGCCACACCTCCTAATAGTGCCCCTCCCTGGGCCAAGCATATTCAAACCACCACAGTGAAGAGTATGGATCTAAATTTCACCCTTTTACATGTAGAAATCTGCTTTTCTCAGCACAGTGTGTCAAATGTGTGCACCTGCCCTGAGCCTAGCACAGCTTGGTCTAGAACAGGGGTTCTCAACTTTCCTAATAATGAGACCTTTTAATACAGTTTCTCATGCTGTAGTAACCCACAACCATGAAATTATTTCATTACTATTTCATAAATATAATTTGCTGTTGTTATGAATCATAATGGAAATATATGTATTTTCCAATGGTCTCAGGTAATACGCCTGTGAAAGGGTTCTTCCCCAAAGGAGTCTGCATTCATATGTTGAGAATTAATGGTCTCGAAATTGTAAAATATCTTAAATAGACTCATTTCTGATCACCCAAATCATTCTTCACTTTGAAAACTTTTAAGGGGAAGAAAATGAGCTGATCAGAATGCTCAGAATCGCTCCTTGTCTTCCACGGAACTGAAGGTATCCTGTACTCAAGGTATGTCCTTGGCAGCAATGAGTAGCTGTCTCCTTTAGGGAGATGCTCACTCAGAAAGGATCTGTAAGGATTGTAGATCTCCACTCACCTATAAAATCACCCAGCTGAACAAGATGTTAACTCTGTTGCTAGAAGTTACAAGAACAGAATTTGCCGTGCTTAGGTAAAATAAAAGCGATTTGCACAGTAATCTCAACGCAGCACTCACTTTCTCTTAGACTTGGCGTATCTCAGCCTGGCCCTTTCTGCCTTGGTTGGTAGGTAGCTGGGGGCCTGCAAAAGACTGTGTTGGTGAGACTGACGTTCTGCAGTCTGACAGTCTGGCTAGGGGCAGAAGACTTGAAGACTCGGCATAGAATCCTTTGTCTGCAAGCCAGAGAAAATAGAGTAATGACTGTGCCCCTACTCAGGTTACCGGCCTCTCTTCACAAGAACCGTGAGAATCACGGGAGCATAACTGCTTACCAGGAATTCGGTGAGTGCGAACCTTGTTTTTCTGATACAGTGTGAGAAGAACAATGTTTGAGACGAGGGAGATCGCTCGGTGGTAAGGAGAGCAACTGATGCATAAACACATGGGCCTGAGTTAAAAAACGGAGCACGGATGTAAAAGGCCAGGAGTGCTTGCAACCCCAGTGATGTTGCGGGTGGTGAAGAGAAGAGGATCGCTGGGCTTGCTGGCTGCCAGACTAGCACCAGGTTTAGTGAGAGACTCTCTCACATGAATAATGTGGAGAGTGATAGAGCCAGACACCCAACATTCTTCTCTGGCCTCTGGGCACACATATGCATATACCACACACATACATAAACAAATAAATAATGTATGTGGTTATTTTATCTCCTTCACAGGAACCACGTGCTTTACCTATCAACTACAAAATAGAGGTTTAAAACAACAACAATCAAACCTCAATGCTACATAGTTTTTTCAGTGGCCCCAATCTGCTTTCTGAACACCCCTAATTTAAAACTTGATTATTCTTAATTGAGCAAGTCATTTCCTCTCACTTCTTATTACCCCTTGGCTATTTGAACTCCAACTGTGTCTCAATGTGTATATTGAATCATGCCTCTTTGGTGACACCTTTCTGACTTCAACAGCAAGTCCGTGTTTCTCACTCATGAGTTTAATAGAACATCCATACAGGCCTTTCTCAGTTTTCTCTTGCATGAGACTATACTCACCGGGCCTACACACAACCATGAATGCCCAGAAAAGATATGAAAACTAAATTAACTGGGTCTGGTTGTACTAACTGTTCCCCACTTCTAGTAAAGAAGGTAAATCTTTGGGTGGCATCATTTCCTTCAAAAAGGAAAAATAACTCGGAAGATATGGAGACCTTTACAATTAGTAACAAATCACTTGTAACAAATCTCTCAATTCACAATGTCACAACTTGTAGCTGGAGAACGTCTGGTTTATATTTCTAGTCTGACCTGAAGTCTATAGGCAGTTCTCATGGGATCACATGAAAACAGCTCTAAGGTTAAGCTTTCAGTTTTGTTTTGTTTTGTTTTTTCTTTTTATTCTTTCTTTCTTTTTTCTTTTCCTTTTTTTTGGTCTAAAAAATTTCCCCATAATTAGTGCAGTAAAAATTAGCGAGGTCTTAGGAGAGCTCACACAAACATTCTGCTGGTGATGTAAGTAAAGTACAAGAGCTCTTTTCTACAGTGCATGGCAGAGAAGAGCCTTTACAGTACTGTGGACAGACACTGTGAGGACGAAGGTGTGTGTGTGTGTGTGTGTGTGTGTGTGTGTGTGTGTGTGTGTGTGTGTGTATACCGGTGAGCATGTGTGTACACTCTGTGAATGAAGAACTTGGGATGAAAGTGGGAGTCTCTGGTGGGGAGAAAACCAGGACAGACAGAGGAAAGAAGGGCGCCAAGAGGTATAAAAACAAAGGGACTTAGGCTGCTTGCCATTCTTTTCTCTCCAGTTAAAATGGAAATTTCCAGAACTAAATGAGGTATTACAGATTATATTTTACTTAATGTTTTACATGTGATACATCTCTGTACATTATAGCTGCCAATGCACATCAAGATCAAACCCTAAAAATACAGTTTCACATGTATGTATTTCTTTTTAGACAAGCTTCGGAGTCCAAATTACTCTGGAACTCATGGTCCTCTTGCTTCAACTACCCAAGTGCTGGGCTTATTTGCACATGACATACTCAAGGACAAATAGTGTTTTCATGTGTGAAGCTAATGTTTTCATTTTTGTGATTGCTCTTCAAGAAATGTTTAGGGCATGGTTCATTTTATTTTATTTTGGGCTTCTTAGTTATTTGCTCTTTGGATGATGGCAGATGGTACTCGATATCATGATAAACAGTATGAAGTACTTGAGTACAAAATCCTTAACACTTTGATATGTGTGAATTAGTTTTCTAGGGCTTATGCGATGATGTTCCAAAATGTGAAAGTCTAAACACCCACAGTCTACGGGGCTGGATGCGTGACACCAACGGTGAGCCGCCTTCTGAAGGCTCCAGGACCGGACCCTCCTCCGCTTCTTCACCTTCTCATGCTTGCCTGTGATCCCTGACATCCCACTGATTTTAATACAAAACTGACTTGGAGTCCTAGCTGGCCATGTGAAAGAAATGGAACTTCTTTATCTTAAAATTCGTTATTGTACGGCTGGAGAGATGGGCCAGCAGATAAGAGTCTTTCTGCTCTTCCAGAGGGCCTGAGTTCAGTTGCTCACGCTGGGCAACTCACAATACCTATAACTCCAGCTACAGGGAATCCAGTCACCTTCTGAACTCATGTCACTCACACATCCACCTACACACCCCTTAATTCATGTCACATACACACAGACTTAAGGATAATTTAAAAAAATGTTATTGTGAGTAGCAAAAGAATCAGGTGAAATAGGCAGAATTTCTTTAACAGTGGAGTAAGCCTGCATTTAGTACATGTGCTAGTCGAAGCTATCTAGGCTCTGCTATTTCTTTCAGCCCATAGATTTTGATATTTAAAGTAAAAGGAGACTGGATTACATTTCATCATAGCAACGAATTTTGCTTTCAATAAAAAAAATAAATTACATAGCCAGGCATTGACAGTGCACACCTTTAATCCCAGCCCTCTGGAGTCAGAGGTAGGTGGATCTATGAATTTGAGGCCAGTCTGATCTACAGAGGCAGTTCCAGGATAGCCAGGGCTACACAAAGAAACCCTGTCTGGAAAAACCTAAACAAACAATCAAACAAACATATAGGTAACAGTGAAGTTTAGCCTATAAGTACTCTAAAAGTGGGTAACAGGGGTGAGATTAACTTCAAGCTAAAGAGATGCTCAGTGGTTAAGAGCACTGGCTTCTCTCTTTTCTAGAGGACCCAGGTTCAGTTCATACATACAAGGCAGTTCGCAGCCATCATGTTGTCATGAAAACTGACAACAGTCCCTCTGCTGGCACTAGGCACTCAAGTTACGAACAGATATGAAATCAAAATACCCATACACATGACAGAAAACAAAACATAAATTTAAATAAATAAATCCTTAAAAGTTCCAGCTTCTTCTTTATGGGAAACTGAAACTGTAAGACCATTGCCCTGTTCTCCTATAGACTTTCATAATGAACTTCTAAACTTGTGACAAAAATAACATATCTTCAGAATAAGTTTTTGTTTGCTATTTTTATTCTGAGGGGGTAGACAGCACAGCTAACTGCTTAACCAGTTTTCATAATTATCAAGATGAAACTTTTCTTTGAGGTATGCCATAGCCCACTGATCTTAAAATATTTTGCTTGCAAAAATTTAGAAACACTTGTGAACTGATTATTCAAAATTAATAGATAAATTTTAAACCTTTATTGTCATGCATTTCCAAAAAAAAGCTAGAAAGTTAGAAAGTTGAAAGATTTTTATTAAATCTGAAACATCTTTTTGGGAATTGCACAATAGAAACTATGTTTTTTAAAATTTTTTATTAGTTATATTTCTTTACTTACATTTCAAAGATTATTCCCCTTCCTGGTTTCCTGTCCATAAGCCCCCATTCCCTCCCCTCCCGCTCCCCATACAGGTATTCCCCATATACATCCCCCTTATTGCCCCCCATATTCCCCTGCACTGGGAGTCCAACCTTGGCAGGACCAAGGGCTTCCCCTTCCCCTGATGATCCAACAAGGCGATTCTCTGCTACATATGCAGTTGGAGCCCTGGGTCAGTCCATGTATAGTCTTTCGGTAGTGGTGTACCCTGGAAGCTCTGATTGGTTGCATTGTTGTTTTTATGGGGTTGCAAGCTCCAATTCTTTCAATACTTCCTCTAATTCCTCCCAAGGGGGTCCTAGTCTCAGTTTGGTGGTTTGCTGCTAGCATTGACCTCTGTATTGGACATGCTCTGGATGTGTCTCTCAGGAGAGATCTATATCTGGTCCCTTTCAGCATGCATTTTATAACTTCATCAATCTTATCTAGTTTTGGTGGCTGTATATATATGGGCCACATGTGGGTCAGGCTCTGAATGGCCATTCCTTGAGTTGCTGCTCTAAACCTTGCTTGCATATCCCCTCCTATGGATATTTTTTCCCTTTTATGAAGGAGTGGGAGCATCCACATTTTGGTCATCCTCCTTCTTGAGCTTCCTGTGGTCTGTGGATTGCATCTTGGGTAATTTGAGCTTTTTGGCTAATATCCACTTATCAATGAGTGCATACCAAGTGTGTTTTTCTGTGATTGAGTAACCTCACTCAGGATGATATTTTCTAGTTCATTCCATTTGCCTATGAATTTCATGAAGTCATTGTTTTTGATAGCTGAGTAGTACACCATTGTGTAGATGTAGCACCTTTTTTTTTAATCCATTCCTCTGTCGAAGGGCATCTGGGTTCTTTCCAACTTCTAGCTATTACAAATAAGGCTGCTATGAACATAGTGGAGCACATGTCTTTGTTGTATGTTGGAGCATCTTTTGGGTATATGCCTAAGAGAGGTATAGCTGGGTCCTCAGGTAGTTCAATGTTCAGTTTTCTGAGGAACCTCCAGACTGATTTCCAGAGTGGTTGTACCAGTTTACAATCCCACCAACAATGGAGGAGTGTTCCTCTTTCTCCACATCCTCGCCAGCATCTGCTGTCACCTGAGTTGACAGTAGGGTTGTTTTGATTTGCATTTCTCTGATGACTAAGGATGTGGAAACTATGTTTTTAACACTGTGTTAATATAGTGGGATGAATAATTGTATTTTAGTGCTTTGATTACTACCTGGAAATACTCCTTAATCGTCAGCTGCTGATGTCAGCAAGGACGGAAGGTCATCAGCATGGTGGCGATCATCTCACCTGTGTGTCTTACACTGAGGACAGAAACTGTTCTCACAGAAGAAACATTGCATGTATACACAGTGCTTTAGTGAAACACTCAGGAAGTGGGATGGCTTACACACATGACCCCAGTGTGCAACTTGTCTTGCACTGGCAGTCGCACTGAAAAAGGTAATAACTTGAAAGAAGGACAAATTCACTCCTGAGAGGTAGAATAATAGAAAACGTGGATTCAATCTCCACCTGTACTCCTTCCTAGCTGTAGAAGAGTGAGCAAGTTACAGTCTCTCCAAGGCCAGTGTGGCTTTGTGTGTGGCCGTGTGGGCACATGGGGGCACAACGGGGATGAGTGTGTTTGGCTATAAAGTCCAGGCTGGCATGGCAGCTGAGATCCCCCGACCTCAGTCTCAAAAGCACTTGGCATTCCAGGTATGAACAAGCATGCTCGGATCACAAACAGCGTTCTGATGTATGTCCACCTCACTGGCATGTAGCAATTGTTCTCTGTATTATTAAGGCTCAATGTGAGTTTATAAGTGATTATTAAGTGTTCAATGTGGGGGTTGTGGATTTAGCTCAGTGGTAGAGCACTTGCCTAGCAAGCACAAGGCCCTGGGTTCGGTCTCCAGCTCCGAAAAAAAGAATAATAAAAAAAAAAGTGTTCAATGTGGGCACCCTATATAAACAGATATAAAAGAATGCGTAGTTTGGTGTACTTATTACATACCAGGGTAATGCAAATACTTTACACTTGGTATAATTTCTCACTAGCCTATTCTATGTCCATATTATTGCTCCCAGCTTACATATGAAGAAACAGACACTTATTGACATTGAAATATTTAAGGATTACATAGGGTAGAGCTTGGTTTCAAAATAGAACAGTCAATTAACTTCAAAGACGACTGGATGATACTTTTGGGTGGGGGGTGACTTTTTTTTTTTTTTTTTTTTTGTTCTTTTTTGGAGCTGGGGACCAACCCAGGGCCTTGCGCTTCCTAGGCAAGCGCCTACCACTGAGCTAAATCCCCAACCCGGGGTGACTTTTAGTATCAGCCATCAATGCCCTCTGTGAACAATGGTGTTACTGTGACTTCCTTGTTGGCCTCAGACCTCTGTAAAGTTAAGATGTCTGTCCTGCAGCTACACTTCAACCACACTTACAGAACTGGGAAGAGATGGGGTAGACAGTGTGAAAGGGCACTTGCTGTGGAGCCCGAGTACTTGAGTATGAGCTCAGGGGCCCACATGGTGGGTGGACCCCAGTAAATTGTCCTCTGACTTCTATAGGCCTAACTCCACCAATAAGTAAATAAAAAATAAATGCAATTTAAATTTAGAAAAATCTTACAAACCTTGTAATCTAGTGTATTAGTTTAAAAAAAAAATCAAGGGCTGGAGAGATGGCTCAGTGGTTAAGAGCATTGACTGCTCTTCCCGAGGTCCTGAGTTCAATTCCCAGCAACCACATGGTGGCTCACAGCCATCTGTAATGGGATCTGATGCCCTCTTCTGGTGTGTCTGAAGATAGCGACAGTGTGTGTGTGTGTGTGTGTGTGTGTGTGTGTGTGTGTATCTTTAAAAAAAAAATCAAGCCATATATGGTGATGTATGTCTTTGATCCCAGCACTTGGGGGGTAGAAACAGAAACACCTCTGTGAGTCAGAGGTCAGACTGTTCTACATGGCCAGTTCCAGGTCATCAGGGTTATACAGTGAGCCTCTGTCTCAAAAGAAAAGAAAAGGAAAGAAACAAACCTAGCCTTTATTCCCAGCACATGGGAGGCAGAGACAGACAAATCTCAGAGTTCAAGGCCACCCTGGGCTACACAAGAGCTACAGACCAAGTTCTTGGATAGCCAGGGCTACACAGAGAGACCCTATCTCGAAACAAAACAAGAAAATCTATTGCCTAACACCCTTTGGGTATAATTTTAGTCTGCTTTGTTTCCATTATTATAATAAAGAAAAACTATGATTAAGCACTCTCTTTTTCCAGTGGGGTCTCTTCATAACCAAATACTTTAGCATTGAAAGACCACTGTGTGGACTCAGCTTGCAGCCCTTGTTGACCACTTGAGGCATCAATTTACCGTAACAGGCCATGGGCCGTGAGTCGGGAAACGGCCGTGGGGTAGAAAATTAGAATGAGGTGTCATCCTGCCTGCTCCACTACTGCCTCATCTGAGGAGTGTCTGACCACTACGATACAAGCTGCAGTCCCTGAATCTGAGGTCCTGCATCTCTTTTCCTCACTTCAAGGGACCAGAGACTAACATGTTCTGGGTTGGAGCAAGCCCCAGTTGTCATTTGGCTGGAAGGCCAGTGTGGTTTTCTCCGTGACAGAGTTTGGAGATCTGACCTATTTCAGAGCTATGCACTGGGGAATTAACGGCCTTGTGATTCAGTGAAGCAGCCTGACGAATAAAGAGGCCACAGACCCCAAATGTTTGCTCCCCAAGTGTACCAGGAACATACCCAGTTTTCAGTCAGCAGAGTTCCAGTCATTGTGCATTCTCAGAGCAGTGCAGCTTGGCTTGAGAAATGGAAAAAGATATAGTCCCTGCCCTTGAAGATCTGGCTATTGCTTTTAGAAATAAGGAAAGTTTCTAGAGATCAAAAAGCAACGTGCGATTTTCAACAACTTGTCAAGTTTCTAAGGAGATCCACGGAAATAACACACACACACATACACCTTCAGTTACCCCTAATACCTCAGAAAGGACAGCTACCTACGGCTAAGCCCCACACAAAGGCGCCCTTTAGGTAAGAAGTTTGCTCACATTTCCCTGGCACAGCATCCATTGCAAGATGTACTTTTCATCAACCAGAATTACAGCTAGAAAACAGAGAACAAGTCTACAAAATAGAGGCCTGAAACATGAGCCCCCTCCCTTTAAAACCATGACACCTTTTGCTGGCAGAAGTTTGGCAGAATGCCCTTAAAAATGACCTTTTATTATAGCCAAAGCTTGCTCGCCCCTGTACTAAGGTACTGTCTTAGTTTGGGCTTTACTGCTGTGAATAGACACCATGACCAAGGCAAGCCTTATAAAAACAACATTTAATTGGGACTGGCTTACAGGTTCAGAGGTCTATTATCAGTCTATTATCATCAAGACAGGAGCATGGCAGAGTCCAGGCAGGCATGGTGCAGCAGGAGCTGAGAGTTCTACATCTTCATCCAAAGGCAAACAGGAAAGGACTGGCAGCTAGGAAGAGGGTCTTAAAACCCACACCCACGGTGATACACCTACTCCAAGGAACACCTCCAAATAGTGCCACTCCTTGGGCCAAACACATTCAAACCATTACAGTTATACACTCTCTTAGCTCTGGTAACTGCATCTCTTTGCAATGGAATGGAGGATCGGAAATTTGACTTCTGCTGCTGGTGGCTCTCTCGGTTCTTTTGAAAGGCTTTCAGCAGTTTGGTTTTGCTTGAGGTGACCAGTGGTGTGTTCACCCTGGATAAGGGGGTTCAGTATGTTTCAGGGTAAAATGTGCTCTCAGACATTTGAGACACACACCTGCTCTATGAAGCTGAATGGAGACAGGCAAATCAGGAAGTGGTGGGAGGAATGGTGACTCTCACCAATTGGCATGTGGTATACACTGTGTGGTGTATGGTGATGAGTTGTACTTCATTATTGCTGTCCTAACTTTGGCTCATGAGAGGTCTTGATGTTTGTGTCTTTTTTTAAAACTAATTTATTTATTTTATGAATATGAGTACACTGTAGCTGTCTTTACACACTAGAAGAGCACATCAGATCCCATTACAGATGGTTCTGAGCCACCATGTGGTTGCTGAGAATTGAACTCAGGACCTCTGGAAGAGCAGTCCATGCTCTTAACCGCTGAGCCATCTCTCCAGCCCCTTTGTGTCTTTTAGAGATCCTCTACAGGTGAACAAGTTCAGAGAACTTTAATTCCAACACTTGGGAGGCACAGACAGTTAGATCTCCAAATTTGAGGTCTACAGAGGGAGTTCTAGGACAGCCAGGAACACAGAGAAACCCTGCCTTGAAAAACAAACAAACAAAAAATTACTGAGTTAAACAAAAGTAGTGTTCAAGTCCCTGAGTGATAGCACCCATCCTCATTGAGGGCTATCTAGTAAAAAGATAGTGGGAGACTCATAGCACAGTGCTCAGTTACATGACTTTCCACAGTCAGCTAAAAACAAATACCTGAAAGCAAGTAGGGCTAGGTTTTATTCACTCCTTAGTCTACAAACAATTCAAGAGATTATGTTGTTGCCATTCATATAGGAAGAATTCCTTAAAGAAATTTGGCATTTAATACATGATGACCCAAAGGAATTTTAGAATTAAGTCTTATGACTAATGGTGATTACACTGTCCCCCAACTCATGCTTTGCTTTTGTGCTCATATATTTCTTACCTACCATAAATAACACTTTGAGGGTGGGTATTAATCCCCCCACCCCGTATTGCCAAAGAGAAAACTGGAGATCAAAGGAATTAAGTAGTATCTTCTAACTCATGCAGCTTGTAAACTGGAGTTGGAGCCATAACTTAAAGCTTTTGACTCTATCCCTTTAATTCCTGCATTCTGGGGGCAGTGGCAGGTGTATCTGAGTTCAAGACCAGCCTGATTTACACAGTGAGTTCCAGGACAACCAGAGCTATGTAGAAAACCTCAAACAAACAAATAAATGTAATTTGGGTAAAAGAGTAAAAAAAAAAATTGTTGTGATGTTAGCTTTTTTGGATTGGTTTATGAAACTCTTTAACATTTATTTTCTGACCTGAATGTGTTTGTTTTCTTTTTGTCAGGGATAATCCCTGTTTCTTTTAGTGACTGATTTTTTTTCTGAATGAACAAGTGACCTTCAGCTGCAATCACATATATCAACATTTCACAGTACAAAATGACTTCCATCCCTTATGTGTGCTGTGTATATAAATGACTGCATTTATGAGATAGCTCTAAGTTCGCTGGCTTCAGTCTGCCCTGCCTGCCACTTAGAGCTATGTGACTTTGGATAAGAAGTGTGTCTCTAATCTTAGCATCAGATCAGAAGGCTGCTGGGGATATGTTTTTTCCTTTCCTTCCTTCCTTTCTTTCTTTCTTCCCTTTCTTTTTTTTCTTTCTTTCTTTTGTTCGTTCTTTCTTTCTTTTTTTATCCTTCCTTCCTTAATTTATTTTTCGAGACAGGGTTTCTCCATATAGCCTTGGCTGTCCTGAAACTTGATCTGTAGACCAGGCTGGTCTTGAACTCAGAGACCCACCTGTCTTTGCCTCTTGAGTGGTAGGATTAAATGTGACACCATGGCTGGCTATTGCTGGGAATTTTTTAAAATATTAAAATGTGAATGATGCTGTAAATATTAAGGTCATATAAAAGTAAGAATATTTTTCAGTCACTCCCCTCAGATTAAGTGCTGAAGAAAGAATGGTTTCCCATCAGAAGCAAATAAGGTATTATATAAATGATGGTAAAAGGAAATGAGGGCTGGGAGTGGAGCTCTTCCTCCTATTTGAGCTGGGCTCTGAGGGCTGAGTCTCCTTGGTGAATCCCTAGATTCTGCTAACCTACTGTGTGGGACCACATGCAGCTCTTTTGCCTTATCCCATAATTTTCCTTCTCTGCTCCTGTTCCTGGGATTTATCATAAGTGGGACCACTCTTTATGCCTTACCTCTGCCCAAGGCCTCATCTACTAACTTTGTTTCAAGGTCTTTAGTTCTGGTCAATCTTGCTCTTGGCTCTATGGTCAGCCTTGTTCTGAACTCTGGTGGGAGTCAGAGTGTGAGGCTGTCCTTCCCAACAACACAGAGAGATGCATTTAGTTAGAAAAGCAGAAAGTAAATGCTCTTTATTTTCAGATATACCTAATTTACATTTCTGGAGTCAGGTGGGGTGGAGATTTCACTTCTGATTGAAATGTCTGATTGGAATTGAGGAAGAAACCAGGCTGAAAGAAACTTGTATCATAGTAGTCCACATGGGAGCTGTGAAGCCACCACTCAAAAAAGGAGACTTTGAAGAGGAAGAACTTTGAGGAGTATCTAGTTAGGGAGAGAGAGCAGGAAATTAGCAAAGGCTGGATTCTAGACATCATGTACCAGAATGATGGATGTCACAGAAATAGGAAGAAGGGTTTGAAAGGGAACAGCAATACCCGAAAAAGGGTCATTTAAGTTACAAGATAATCAGGAGGCAAGAGTAGATGGATGGAGGCTGACAGGATCCCAAGGATCCAAACAAACAAACAAACAAAAACAAAAAACGGTGGCTTAATTAAAATGATAGGGAAAACAAATGTGGGAAAGTTGGCTTCAATCCATGTAATTCTGTACGGATCAGACTCTATGTCCTGGTCCTGGGTTCAGGGCAGCTGTGCGGGGCAGTTTTTTTCACTGGCCCATGCCAGATGAAGGCTGAGCGCCTTCAAACCACCGCGAGGCTGCAAGGTCAGGAGAGGGAGCTCGAGCCACCTGGAAGGATGCAGTCTTTTCTATCGTCAGAAGTCCCTGTCAACATTATTTACTCCAATAAATAACTTTCCACAGTGCCAGGCGACAGCATTTGTTGCTCAGGGGACACACAGTGATGCAAGAGCCCCGCTCTATGTCTTCCTGCATGTCACTTGCCCTGACCACGGCGTCCCCAGAGGTGGCGAACAGCCTTTGGAGCCCTGAGGCTTGCTTGGGTGAGGGGAGTGTTTCCGGAGACCCGGCCAAGGTGGCCAGCCTGGAGTATCTCCTTCACCCCGCAAGGTTATTCCCCACCCCCCCACCTCTCAAACCCAGCAGATCTCCAACGCGGCTCATGCGGTCTCCTTATCTCACGGCCGCGGACTTCCGGGCCGAGAGGGGACGCTGTCGAGGAGCAGGTCCGGGCGGACGCGCGGGCCACGCCTCGCAGACATTCAGGAAATGATGCAATGCTTGAGCCCTGCAGCTAAAGTTCAGTCAAGCCGAATGGCGGAAGTCCCGCCCAACCTCGCCGGCGGAAGTCCTTCCCGCTCTTGACGGCGGAAGTCCGGTCCTCCGCTTCTCCAGGTTTCCTCGTGCGTTCCACCGCCGGCATGGCGCATTACAACTTCAAGAAGATTACGGTGGTGCCGTCTGCCAAGGTAGGGGTGATCGAGGTCGTTCCCGCCTATCTCCCTTCCCCTGACAAGTCTCCAGGGAGGGTTAGTTCTGTATCCCCGAGACTGGGGGAGGGAGGACGCCTTGGATCCAATTGGCCCTCAGACCCGAGCTCCACTTGCTAGGCTTTGTCCTCGGCACCCTCGGAGATCAGGCTCACTCTCTGGAACCAAACCCCTCTCCCTCTGTCCATGGGTGCCCTGAATCCTAGAATCCCTCCAAGACTTCAGGACTCTTCCAGAGCCTATTATTCTTCTATGACCTGCCGACGTGACAAAGTGTCTGGGTGCTGGCCGTAGTAAGGAGCAAGGCAGGAAACCTGGAGTGGTCAGTGGTGAGCATCGTGAGACCCCTGCTTTAGGATTCTAGATTCAACGTAGTATCCTCCCTTTTAAGTAAAACTTGATTCGTGCTGTCACGGTCTAAAAAATTCTAGGTAGTTGTCATTTGTCGTTGGATTAGAAAATGCAATTGGTTTTAAGCACGCAAGGCCAAGTTTATGTGACGTAGCAAGATACGTTCCTTCCAAAGGTCGAGTATTATTAGTTAGGCTAAAGAACCTAAAAAGATACACGTGTTTCTTTGGCAAGCCATGGGCATTGAATTGCAGGATCAATTAGAGGAACCAATGTCACTGTCATTAAATTTACAGCAGTGTGGGTATTTTCGATATCCTCCTTTATGAAAGAGCTTGTTCTGAAAAGTTTTGTAAAGAACTAGTATTTTCAGGTGGGCGTGGTGGTGGCATGCCTTTAACCCCCAGCACTGGGGAGGCAGAGGCAGGTGGATCTCTGCGAGATGCTGTCAAAATTCACGTTTCATTATTAACAGAGTTGTTTCCCTTACATGTCTCTGCATTTCTCCTTTCTTCTTCTTTCTGATAACCATTCTGGTATGTTTCTCACGAGTTTGTAGTAACTGGAAAGAAACCACATGTAGGAATCACATCTTGTGTTTTAACCCCCATGACTTCTCAAGCGCAGTTTTATTTCACTGAATAGAGTTCATTGGGTCAAATGAACTTTGTTAATATAATTGACCTAGTAAAGAATTGAACGAAGCATGTGTCTCTGTTGCCCTGAAGGAGGTCTGCTACTAGAAAACAGATAAGTTAGCATATGTATTAATAGGCGATGGAAATCCTTCAGTGGTTGGAAATAACTCAAGTCTAAAGAGTATGGGGTATTTTTGTAAAAGTGTGTGCTAGGTTCTGTGTATACATACTCAAAAGAATAGTCTACATCTTTAAGAATCATTTTCTGAAGGAATAACAAAATGCATTTAGACCCACTGCAGTATCATGGAGAACTGTGTGAAATACATTTGGCCCTCTGTGTTTGAGTTCAAATCCAGATTCAACCAACCGCAGACCAAGAACACTATTTGAAAATTGCATCCACATTTAATGTGCTCAGACTTTATTTTCCCTTTTTTGTTGTTTATCTGTTTGTTTTCTTTCTTTTTGGAGATGGTCTTACTAAGCTGCCATGGCTGGCCTGGAACTTAAAGAACTATGCCTGCTTCTGCTTCAGAGTGTTAAGATTAAAGGCATGAGCCGCCATGCACAAACATTCCCTAAATATATGACACATGTATGTGGATTCTTCTACACACAAGCACTGTACCGCTTTATAATGAATTCAGTTATCTCTTTGAGAGCTATTGTGGTGAGGGCGTGTGGGGAGAAACTCTGGCTGTAAACTCCTGTAAGTATCAGGGATTTGGGATAGCATAAGAATGTAGGGAGAACAGGGCAGTATTGGTGCACGCCTTTAATCCCAGTGCTCAGGGGTTAAAGGCAGGAGATCTCTGGGTTTGGGGCTAGCCTGGTCTACACTGAGCAAGATAAGTTGCAGGACAGCCAAGGCTACAGGCAGAGAAACAAAACAAACAAACAGAAACATGCTGCTAAAAGGGAGAGTCTGGAGAAGCTTTTCGTAGGCAGCTTTTACTGTCTCCCTAAAGATGGGAGGGCCATGGTAAGGAACTGAGGCCTGAGGGTTCATGCTCTTCATAGTCCCTGGCAGACTATTGCGATTACCTGCTTGCCTTTGGTTTTGCTTCACGGGATCTTGGCACCTAGTTCACTGCTTTGTCCACCATTGTTGTTCATTCTATCCTTTATTACAGGACACGAGCAATATTGTTGAGGTAATGGAAGTGATCAAGGGAAAGGAGAACAGTTTTGTATGGTTGGGTAAAAGTGAATAGGGACAAATAGCTCAAATCCTCAGTCTCCTCAACATACATAGGGAATTTTAGATGGTGGGTTTTAGATTTTTCATTTTATACCCCCTTAAAATCAAAACTACAATGACCTTGAAATTGAAGAGCTGTCTCTTTTTCTTCTGATTTATTCTTGAGTTTTCTTAAGAGTTTGCAAGTTAAAATAGCATTAAAAAAAACATGGGTTAAAATATATTTCAGCAACCATTAGCGAGTCCTTTCCTCCACCTCGGGCAGATTTATAGGAATGACAAGGGAGGGGCCTCCTCCATCAGGGTTTTCAGCCACTCCAAACGAGGGTCCTGGGGGTGGCGGGACACATCAAGCATGCCCTCATTATCAGGGATGGATGGGGCTGGGTATTTGTAAGGTCTGGCCTGGTTGGTCATGGTTGGTGTAGGGGCTGAGTGAGGGCATAGTTAAAGCAGGGCTTTGGCATTAAAGGACACCACCAGCACCGGCCCTTTCAGTCAGGCATTCTTGAGGAGTGTGGAGAGTCTCTCAACTGTCTTAGTGTTGGTGGTGGGTAGCAAGTTTTCATAAAGGCCAGAAACTGTAAAGATGACCCAAGTTGTATATAAAACAATTGATTTTTGAAAAAATAAGTTTTATAGTTTAAACCATATAGTACTGGACTAATGTTTTAAGGTTATAAGCAAATGGCTAGAAAGTACATGTGTTTGAATTTCATCTTAATTATTTTCTTTAATCATAGGACTTTATTGACCTGACATTATCCAAGACACAACGAAAGACTCCAACGGTTATTCATAAACATTATCAAATTCATCGAATTCGACATTTTTATATGAGAAAAGTCAAATTTACTCAACAGAATTATCATGACAGACTGTCACAGATTCTGTCCGATTTCCCCAAATTGGATGTAAGTACGGTTATATAAATATAAACAAGCCTTCAGAGAGTCACATTAGCCAGGCTGATGCATTAATTTCTCCTGCAGACATTAGGGAAGTGGTTTAGGGGGGACATCCCCCCTTCCCTGCGTGTGTGTGTGTGTGTGTGTGTGTGTGTGTGTGTGTGTGTGTGTGTAGAACCAGTGTCTGTGGGGAGAAATGGGTCCTAAGTAGTTCTGTCGCTGTAAAAGGATGGCGGTTAGTGTGCCTACCAGTGACTGCTTGTTTCCTTAGGGGTGATTTGACAGGGCTTTTGGCCAGGAGAGGGGGGTCTGGGGATCAGAACTACAGGTTTGAAGAAAGGAAGGGGCTCTTCTTCTCTGCTGTTTGTTACATAAGGCTAAGACACTGTCAGAGTAGAGTGACCGTTGTGTATTTCATTTTTTCACTATAGGATATCCATCCATTTTATGCTGACTTGATGAATATTCTCTATGACAAGGATCACTACAAGTTGGCTCTAGGACAAATAAATATTGCCAAAAACTTGGTGGACAAGTAAGGTATTTTCTTACTATAGTATCTTATAAGTTATTATCAAGAAGTACAAACCCTTAGATATGTTCTCTTTTTTAGTGTTGCTAAAGATTACGTGCGACTTATGAAGTACGGTGATTCTCTCTACCGATGCAAGCAGCTGAAGCGCGCCGCCCTGGGGCGAATGTGTACGATTATCAAGAGGCAGAGGCAGAGTTTGGAGTACTTGGAACAAGGTACTTGTTATACATAAAACAAAGGCTTTTACTATGTTCTTTTATGTTTGGGACTTTTTTTAAAGTTTTCATTTTTGGAGGGTCAGTAAATGCATGCTTTTAATATTTAGTAAGTAAAACATATACCTGAAAACACTTATATTTAATAGGAACTTTCTCAGTTAGAGTTGGAAATTGAACCTTGTGCTAATCTCCAGTCCTACAAACATTTTGTTGGGCACTATGCTCTTTCCCCTGAAATGATTCGTGAAGGTCTTTGAAAGCGTTTCCTACAGATCCGTGGGGCTCTCATGGTAGCTCAATGGCTCCATGCTAGAGCTGTGCGGGTGTTGCAGGTGAGGAAACTAAGTGGAAATACTTTAGGTTACAGCGTGCATACTGGAAAACACACTGCGGACCAAGTGTCCGCAGTCATCTTTCCCATATGTGGTCCTTAGTCTCACTTTGACTTAAAGCAGCTGAGATAGCAGATTGGTATTCCAGTACATGATTCTTGGTGGAGCTGTATTTGTGTATCCTGTCAGGTTCCTGTTACTCCTTACCCCCCTTATTTTCTCCATCACTTTTGCAACTACAAAAGTGTAGGCTAAGGGAGGAGGAGTGCAAGTTCAAGGCCTGCCTGGGGTAGATTGAATGCACAGTCTGTTTTAGTGAGACTCTGTCTCAAAGTAAAAATGTGTTGCAGCACTTTTCTGGCAGGATGAGGCTCTAAGTTCAGTAACCAGTGTATTCCTGTTGTCCTCCAAAAAAGCTACGACGAGGAATTTATGCCATCTAAGGTTATTAAAATAAAATGAGCCTAGAGTATAAATACGTAGAAAGCAAAACTTCAAGCCAATCTTAAATCTCAATTTTTAACTTAAACTCTTTATAGTACGTCAACATTTATCCCGCTTGCCAACCATTGATCCAAATACAAGGACTCTGCTTTTGTGTGGGTATCCAAATGTTGGGAAATCCAGCTTCATCAATAAGGTAGGTGGCTTTTTTTCTTTTTTAAAATAAAGCAGCACACTGATTAACGTAGGACAGAGTACTACTGAATTCCCCTTGTGGGGTTTAGGATGTGCTTGGGAATATTCTGACTGGTCATTAATAAAGATTGCCGTCTTCAGGAGATCCTAATGTCTACGCACCCGAGTTCCATGGAAGGCTTCACTCATCATCTGAACCTGTATTTTAGTGGTGATTGCCAGGACCACTCGTTCTGACTGTTATGTGCCATACAGTTTCTCAGGAGCTGAGACTTCTCAGTTAATTTCTGTTAACAGCTGGAGAACATTTTGTGTTAGTGTTGTGTCAGCTTGTTTTGGGGATGCTCTTATGCCTGGTGGTACTCACTGAGCTGGAATTCCTGAGCTTAACGCTACTTGGGTGATTGTGTTAACTTTCCCGTGAGCTATCTGGTTCTAGATTTTCTGAGTTAGTCTTAGTGTCTCTCTCTCTCTCTCTCTCTCTCTCTCTCTTTTTTTTTTTTTTTTTTGTTTGTTTTGTTTTTTTTTTTTCTGAGACAGGATCTTGCTATGTAGCCTAGGCTGACCTTGAACCTGCTGTCTTGCCTCAGGGATTATTAACATAGGTTCCATGTTTGGGCTGTGTGTGTGTCTCTCTTTACTTGAGTAGAATTATTAAGCTTTGATGTAAAAGTAATTTGCTACTTATGGATATATCAGGACTCACCCAGTGCCAGAACATTTCTGCTTTGAAGCTGTGTGCATGTTTTCATGAGAGAGAGAGAGAGAGAGAGAGAGAGAGAGAGAGAGAGAGAACAACTTAACAACTTGCACGAGTTGGTTCTCTCCTACTATATGGGTCCTGGAAATTGAACTTAGGTCATCAGACTTGTTGGCCCAGTAGGTTTTATTTTTGCCCACAAGTTGCCCTGACTTGGTAGCAAACAATGCTCTCAGGGGTCCTAATTGAAATTTCAAATGCCTGTTGGCTTACTCTGAATCTGCTGTGACCTTTCTGTGCTCTGAGGGATGGTACAGTGGCCTCTGCCACGTGTAGCCTTTTCGATTATGGTTTAAATTAGTTTATCGAGATAGAAATTTCAGTAACATGAACTGTATATCAAACTTGGAGAACAGAGAGTGGTTGGTTAGTGGGCCCAAAGTGCAAGGGACGAGGAGCCAGGCATTTGCCGAAGTGAATAATCTCTTCTGTGCCGTTTACTCATGTACACTTCCTTGGGATTTAATTTTCCACCAAAAAATAGGGTGTGTGTGCGTGCACGTGTTTGGACCCAGGGTCTCACCCGTGCTGAGCAGTGCTGTCCTCAGCCTTTCTCTTTTGAGCCAGTCTTTCCAGGTTGCCCAGATCGACTCCTAGCCTGTTACCTCATGCATCAGCAGTCTGTATAGCTGGGGCATCAGCAGCATTGTTGGTAAAGTCAGGATGCTATGCTTAGATTGTTTGGGGAAATCGTGGTGTGGAGTTCTTGTGACTGAGAATATTGCTTTTGGTTTTGTTTTCTGTCAGGTGACAAGAGCAGATGTGGATGTTCAGCCTTATGCATTTACCACCAAGTCTCTGTTTGTCGGGCACATGGATTATAAGTATCTGCGCTGGCAGGTGAGAGACAGCCCTGTTCGCAAACAGAACAGAGGCCGACCTGGGGCTTGGTTTAATAGAATTTGGAGATTTTTTTTTTTTTTTTTTAAGAGCTGAAGCCTATCTCCATCCTGGAGTGAACTTAGTACACAGCCAGTGGTCAGCAGCATCCTCTAGGGACAATTCTGAGGTAGAAGGGTGCTTTCTCTGTTCTCACTAAGAACTTGAAATCTCTCCATTACCATATGGAGAGCTGGCCTGAGCACTGGAGATGTGTGATGACAGATCACATTCATGTAACCGAGAGGAAGCTGGCGGTGTTGGATTTCTGCATTATTTCTGCAGGGGTGATTTCATTTCCTTACTGATGCTTCTAATGAATAAAATTCTCTTTGTGTTATTTGAAGTTCTGTCACTAGAAATGGCGTTTACTATTGAAAAGCATAGAGCAGTCTAGTTCACAACCAAATCCAACTTTAAAAATGATGAAGCCAAGTCTTAGGAGGTGGGAGAGTTTGTCAGTTTTGATAGCCATGTGAAGAAAAGGCTCATTTCTCCCAGGGCCAATGTCTCTTCAGTGGACTCTGCAGGGTTTCCTTAGATCCCTGCCTCTGTTCTTTTGAGACAGGCAGGGTCTCACTCTAGTCAGGGTGACCTTAGCTCACTCACTGTAGTCACTCTAGTTTTACATGGCGGTTCGAGTTCTGCTCCTTGGTGCAAGTTCTGCTCCTTGGTGCAGATTACAGATGAGAGCCACCATACCAGCTCCTGGATTGGGTTTTTGTCTTCGTAAAAAATAAGTACTTTTTTTTCTTGTTCCTTTGGTTATTGTGGGCAGTTTTCAATGTCGCATTTTAACACTAGTTTTGTTAGAACTGTTTTGGATGTAGGAGAATGACTCTGGGACAGCCAGACACTTTGGAGTGAGTGTACTTCGGTTAATGAAGCCTGGTTGTTAGGTTGTAGATACCCCAGGGATTTTGGATCATCCTTTGGAGGATCGGAACACCATTGAGATGCAGGCCATCACAGCCCTGGCCCACCTCCGAGCTGCAGTTCTGTATGTGATGGATTTGTCAGAGCAGTGTGGACATGGGTTGAAGGAGCAGTTAGAACTCTTCCAGAATATCAGACCTCTGTTTATCAACAAGGTAAGTGTGCTACCTGATGCTTAATTTACATGGTAGCTCCTTCTCACTCATAGGTAATGGATTCCAAGACCACTGGAGCCGTTCTGTGTTCCTTGAGCACAGATGTTAGTGATGTGACAGTTGATGTGACAACTTACATAAACCTGGTTGCCTGGTAGCACAGACAGTAGTAAGCCAGACAAAGGGATGATCTATGTCCCGGTTGGAATGCAGCACTAAGGCAAGACTTCGTCGCACTGCTTAGGATGGAGCACATTTTATTTACAAGTTGTTTATTTATAGAACTTTCCACTTGGTGTTTTATAGCAGTAATTGATTTCAGCTTGGGTCAGGGAAATGGCAGGAAGCAAAGGAGTGGACAAGGAGCGGGGACTACATGATTCTATACATTATTCTATACATTATTCTATGGTGTGAAAGTAATGACTTCTTTTCTTCCTTGCTAGCCTCTTATTGTTGTAGCAAACAAATGTGATGTGAAGAGAATAGCTGAACTTTCTGAAGAAGATCAGGTGAGTCACTGATACATTAATTATGTATACTTTCTTTTAAAATAGCTGTGAGTCCTTAGACCGTCCTTTAGGAAGAATTTTTAGTGCTTCCAGAACAGGTTTCTATTCGAGAACTAAGATGATCCTCAGTGGTTTAATGGCAGGACATTAAACCTGGAATGTAGTTTCCTGATTCCTGCTCTGTGTCCAGTCTGTAGGAACGCCTGTGTTCGGGAGTTGCTACACTAAACCGTTGGGAAATGTGCTTCTCTAGAAAAGGACTGCTTGGGGCTGGAAAGATGGCTCAGTGGTTAAGAGCACTGACTGCTCTTCCAGAGGTCCTGAGTTCAATTCCCAGCAACCACATGGTGGCTCACAACCATCTGTAAAGAGATCCGATCCCCTCTTCTGGTGTGTCTGAAGACAGCTACAGTGTACTTACATATAATAAATGAATAAATCTAAAAAAAAAAAAAAAAAAAAAAAAAGGACTGCTTTTAAATTGGTACCCAAGGGGAAGCCAGATACCTCAAGTCATGTGTACTTTTATCTTTTCCAGGCCTTAGGCTATCAAATGTTCTAGGGAAGTATTTCCCACAAGTTTCTCTTTAGAATGAGTGTAAATATGCCTTACTTTATTACATAATGGAATCTGTAGCTAAGTAAGTTTGACAAGTGAGTAAAGGAGAACACCTTCTAAGCTTTTAAGATGGCCTTTTCAGAGCTATGGGCCCGTTACAATGTCTGCCAGCATTATCCATGAGGTAGGCTGCATTGGTAGTCATAAATTTTCAAACAGTTTAACCCTTTTAGTAGACAGTTTTCAGGATAAATGCTTTGAGAGACAGGTACTTGAACAGTGCTCTCACTGCCATCCCTGAGTAGAAGTTCCCTTCATGTTTACCTGTAGCTTGTCAGAAATTAATACCCTAGGGCTCACAGACTCCTGGTCCAACCCCCTGGGCAGTATGAGTTTGCACAGGTGACAAGTCCACACTGAAGGTGCTGTCTGGATATATCTTTATGTCTTTTGCCATGTTTAAACCAAGGTGGAAGGTTCCTGAGCGGGAGGACTTCTGTCCATGGGAAGCATTAGCTTGTCCTGAGTTGTCTTCTTAGGGTAGAACACAGCAACTTTGGGGTTTTTTTGGCTACTTATTTAAAGACAGGACTAATGTAGGTTAGGATGGCCTTGAACTCTTTATCCTCCTGTCTGCTCATCCCAGCTGGCAGGATCCAATATTCTTTAAATTACTAATTATCTAACTGATGTCAGAGAATTAGTTTATTTTAAAAAGCAGAGAAACAAAAACTCTTTATATCTTATAAATAATCTTAATTTGTCAGTCCATATGGCATTGAAGAGAGGAGGAGGCGGGAAGGTGGGTAGAGCCTGGGAGACTTACAAGTGAAACAAACTGGTCGGGTGCTTAGGCTTTGGGGTCAGCTCAGGTCCAGCTTCACTACTCAGCAGTGTGGTAGGAAAGGGAGTCACCCTGCGGAGCCCCACATGTCTGGCTAGTGATGGTACTGCCTGGATAATTGGTCACTGGCCAGCTGTTAGTAGAGAGCTGACATCACTGTAGGTTATCTTTCTGACCCCTGATTCTCTCTAGTGAAAACTGCCTAAGCTGCAGTTGTTGGTGTTACAGGATTTGGGAAGCAGATGCTGTAGAAATGTACAGCTTGCTTAGTGCTTGCACTGTAGAGCCTGTCCTTCAACATTGGTGTGTTGTCACATGGTAGTAACAGTTAACAGTTATCACATGACCAGGAGCTCAGTGACTGCCTTACACCCCGGGTCACAGTGACTGCATTACACCTCGGGTCATTCATTGTTAAGTGACAGGATTTGTGCTCAGAGACATATGATTTCTCTGAAATCATGCTCTAGTCCCTTGATAATAGAAGTTGACCTTGTTCATGGGAACTTTCAGTGTCTATTAGAAGTTGGTCTATTAGAAGCTAGAGAGAGGTTTGTAGTTGTAAACATTTGAGAAGAGCATATTCCGTCCCTTCTTTAGAGTCTTAGTGATTCATAAAATTAAACAGCAAATATTTTTATATTTTTTAAAGAATTCTCTTGGGCTATTTTAGCAGAAACCTTAAGATAAAAAATAGCATTGAAAACGTCTTTTGAAAAGTTGGTCCTGTCTTCATGAGGAGGTGTGATCAGAAATCCCAGCAGGGAGACTGAGGCAGAAGCTAGCTTGTATTACACGGTGTATGTGTTCTAGGCTAGCCTGAACTACGAATAAGGGTCTGCCTTCTTAAAACAAAATGATAATAGTTGGTCATCCTCTTCTTTTGCATTTTTCCTCTGGAGAAATTACATCTTGAGTTTGTGGATATAGGTCAGTGGGAGCTTGCTTGTAGCTGAGTTTAACCCCTAGTGCTGGGAGTTGGGGAGTGGAGATCTTACAGAGTATTCCATAGAGCTTCTGACTTTGATCTGGTTTGATCTGGTTTGATTCTGTGGGGGTTTGTTTGTTTAATTTTTGAGGCAACAAAATTTTTCTCTGTAGCTTTGACTGTCGTAGAACTCACTTTAAACCAGGCTGGCCTTGAACTCAGAGATCCACCTGGCTCTGCTGTTCCACTTATGTATTTATTTATTTTTAATTATATAAGATTGTTGTAGAAATTTCTTAGAGTTAAAAACAAATCATAGTTGTTGAGAAAATAGTGTTTGCAACTTCCATACACAAAACAGTAATGCATGTTGCCCTTCTTTTCTTTGTATTCTAGAAAATATTTCTAGACTTGCAGGCTGAAGGATTTCCTGTCATCGAGACCAGCACCCTGACTGAGGAAGGTGTCATTCAAGTTAAAACGGAGGTTGGTGCTTTCTTAGCTCGGGGCTAGTGTTTTTGTCTAAGATCGGTCAGTTGTAGGAAACTGTTTGCATTTTGGGAATTACTAACACTGGAAATAATTTAGGTTGGGTTTTTGTTTTTGTGTTTGTTTTTGTTTTCCTTGAATAGGATTAGTTGTTTAAATTCTTAGGGGAACCTTTGGGGAACCTAGTCACCTGCTGAAAGAAAATATGTAGGAAGTTCCATACTGGGTTGTGAACCTGTGGATGAGCGGAGGACTTGATTCTTCCTTGCAGTGTGAGGCTGGGGACTGGCGTCAATGGCTTTGTGACTCTTGTTTTTCTACTTTCTTAGGCTTGTGATAGGCTTTTGGCTCACCGAGTAGAAACGAAAATGAAAGGAAATAAAGTGAATGAGGTTCTGAACAGATTGCACTTAGCTGTGCCCAACAAGAGAGATGACAAGGTAAGGCAAGGCCGCCCTTCTTCGCAGGCTTCAGTTTGTGTTGCTGTGCTGGGCAGTGGCCGCTTGGCACGTGCCTCTTCCTGGTGTACACAAAGTCACATGCGGGTTTCACTTTTTCATTCCTGGTGAAGTCACATGTACCTGTGGGAGGATGAAGGAGAGTTCTGTGCACCCTACTTCTTCTGTCACAGTCTGTGTTGTAACTTGTTTGTCCCTTAGAAGTAGCTTGGGTGCAATTGTCACACATCCCCATCCCCCCTGTTTTTTAAATTGTCAGTGGAAGCATATTTTTATGTTTTTCTGCCATTATAAGCTGTCTACATCTTTATAGATGTGATCCTACAAATAAATCTGTATTTTAGGATATAAGTTCCTAAAAGTTGTTTTCTTTATCACTTTTTTCTTGCCTGCTTTGTAAATATGTACACAGTGTGCATTCCTGGTGTCTGTGGAGGCCAAGAGACAGCATCAGATCCCCTGAAACTGAAGTCAGAGTTAGCGTGAGCCGCTTGAGTCCTGAGTCCTGTGAACTGAATAGGTCCTCTGCAGGAACAACCTGCAGATTTTCTTAACCGCTGAACTATCTCTCCAGCCCCTCTTTATTTTATTGTTGTTTTTAAACATCTCAAAAAACCTGCACATTTTCATTACATTAGCATTAGTGCTCTTTCGTAGTTATTAGATTTTGGGTTCTAGAGAACTGGCGACATTCATTTCTAAAATACTTTAGTGTTATTTTCCTCTGTATTTTCGTATTTTTGTTTCTGTTTGCTTTCATTTTTCTTCTGAATAGAAGTTTTATGTGTGCTGAATTTAGTTTTTCCTGAGGGAGGTGTGGTTTACTACTTGTTTCATGGGGTGGTCATTGTTCTCAACTAATTAATGAATTTAATGCTGTTGAATTCTAAACATACTTAGGTTTATGTCTGTTTCTCATTCTACTGTTTTCCTGTGTGTTTTTCTTATATGTTTTATGATAATTTTTGTTTTTGTTTTTTTTCCAAATGAACTATAGAATCAATTTTGGGGGTTGTCTGGTCTCTTTTACCTACTCTGGCCCCAAAACTCACTCCCCAGAATGCACTTTATTTTAATTGGTGTGGGTTGTTTTGTGTTTCCCTTGCAGACTGCCTTTTTGTGTGTGTGTTTGGTTCCTTTAAGTTTCTTTCATACTCAGGAAGGCATTTCACATACTTTAAACAATGTCTTCTTAGGAGAGACCTCCTTTCATCCCAGAAGGAGTGGTAGCTCGTCGGAAGAGAATGGAGATTGCAGAGCCCAAGAAGAAGAGGGTAGGTTACTGGACCTCTTTGTCTTATGAACAGGGACAGAAGGCCTGCCTGTGCACCAGAAAAAGTGATGCCTGGTGGTGGTCTTAGCCATGTGAAGCCTCCTTGGTGCAGGAGATGCAAATTAAGTGTGCCCAGGGTTTGGCCCTGTAAGATTCAGGGACACAGTGGTGAATCCTTAGTATATGCTTGACTGGAGCTTTTCAGTTGATGTCATAGTGCAGTGAACAAAGTCCATGAGACACGTAGTCCCTAGGTGGGCAAAACAGCCCTCCTGATAGACAGAGATGTGCAAAAGGTCAGAGGCTGCTTCATCGGGAAGGAGGCTGCAAAGCATCTGGGGACATAAAGCTAAGACAAACTTTTGGGGTTTTCTTTTCAGGAACGAGATCTTGAGCTGGAAATGGGAGATGATTATATTTTGGATCTTCAGAGTAAGTAAGGTGTTTTGGAATGTCAGTTGTATGAAAAGTGTTTCAGAAAAGAAAGGAACTCAGTGAGTGAAAGTCTTCCAGTGAGTTTATTGGTTTATAAACTTTTACTTTTTTTCTTTTTTTTTTAAAAAATATTTATTTATTATATATGAGTCCACTCAAGATGTCCTCACACACACACAGAAGAGGGCATCAGATCCCATTACAGATGGCTGTGAGCTACCATGTGGTTGCTGGGAATTGAACTCAGGGCCTCTGGCAGAGCAGTCAGTTCTCTTAACCGCCAAGCCATCCCTCCAGCCCCCAAGATTTTACTTTTTTGAAGATTAGAAGTTGCAGACTTACAGAGCTGTGTATAAATAATGTCTTGTTGTTTCAGATGAAAGGATTCTTTTTTTTGTAGTATTTGTAAGTTGGACACACGGGTCAGTATTGTTCTTGTTAGTAGTAAGTTAAGGGTGTTGAACACAGCTGTTTTGTTGGGCTGTAAAGTGGTTTTACTTATAAAGGGATTATCCAGAGTAGTCATCTTGATGACACAGTACTTGAAGATATGAGAAACTACCATAAACATAACTCCTTTTTCCTTTCAATATTAGAATACTGGGACTTAATGAATTCATCTGAGAAGTATGATAAGATACCAGAGATTTGGGAAGGCCACAATGTTGCTGATTATATCGATCCTGCTATCATGAAGGTCTGCAATGCTTTTTAAATTACTTTCCCCACTTTGATGTGACTAGAAGAACTTCACCAACTCTTACTCCTTCCTTGTTCTCCTTTTGTTCTATGCCCTCAGACATCTTTTTCACCCTGTTTTTGCTCTCTTGGAGACATCACTTCTCAATTCAAACGACACTAATTATTCTTTTTCTGTGTGGTCCTGGCGGCGCCCAGCCTTCCCCACCGAGCTGCAGTGGCCCCATCATTTCGCTTGTGTTGATGTCCAGTGTGGAGATCCACCCTGTCCCTGCCTCCATCCTCCCTCTGGAACATCTTCTGAGTCTTCTCAGAATCCCTCCTGCAGTCTTTTGCTAGTTTAGCAAGTGACAGCGAATTAACAAGAAAATTCAGTCCATGGGTGTGAGCTTTGATTTCCAGATTTCTCTCTCACTGACCTCTTTATGTTTGGCTCCTTCTAATCTGGAAGGGGGGATTGACCTCAGTGCTTTTCTTAGACACATTCCCACAGAGAGCTGGCCACCGCCGACCTCTCTCCTGCCGGGGCACCTATCCCTTGCTTGCTTTTTCATGGCACGTCAATGTTTACATGATTATTTTCTCATTTATCTATATTTCTGTGTGTGTTTGTGTGCGTTGCTGGGGAGTGAACCCAGGATCTTGTGCTTGTGAGCTTTGTCACCTCGCTGCATCCCCAACCTCTGTGCATTTAAAGTTTCACTTTGTAACCAGTGCAGTTGTGCTTAGTATGGTATTTGAGAGGATGAGTGGGGGTTTGTACAGATTTATTTTGGGTATCTGCTGGGGACACTAGGGAATGAGGGAAGGGGTCCCTCATTATCTTTAAAGATGAAATGCAGTTGGCAGAAAACAGTGCATACGTTGGTCATGCTGTCTCTTTGGCCTTCGTAAATCCTCTTTCGCATGAGATTAACTGTACACGTGGGCCCCGGTTGTGACGAGACCACACAGCGTTCTCATACCTTCAGGTATTTGAGGAAACATGATTCCTGTATATATGTCGCTGCATTTACTTCCCTGCAGGGTTTCCTTGTTAACTTCATGATTCTTTTTAAAGAAATTAGAAGAGTTGGAAAAGGAAGAAGAGCTCAGAACAGCTGCTGGGGAGTATGACAGCGACTCTGAGAGTGAAGACGAGGAAATGGTGGAAATCCGACAGCTGGCAAAACAAATTAGAGAGAAGAAGAAGTTGAAAATTCTCCAGTCCAAAGAAAAGAACACACAGGGACCCCGGATGCCCCGGACTGCTAAGAAGGTTAGTCTGGAGCACCGCAGAGGCAAGGTCCAGGCTTGCATGCTGGATCCTGTGTAATCCGCCATGAGAGCCAGGCTTCGCTGCCTGGGATGTCAGGTGTGGCACACCCGGGTGTTCGCAGGGTCCTGCTCTGGGCTGCAGCTTCTCTCCATGCATTGCAGCTCCAGGTGCATCCCTGCTGCTGACTGAGTCATTGCTGCCGTGATGTGAGTTAAACCGAAACCTGATGACGGCTGAGGATGTTAGGTAGTTGTTAAATAGGGTCTCAGGTAGTCCGGGCTAGCCTTGAACCTGTAGCCAAGGAGTTCCTTCCCATCTCCTGCTCCATAGGTGCCAGGAGTACAGCCGTGTGCCACTGTGCATGGCTGGTGCTGACATTTTTGTTACCTAAGTTTTCTATTGATTGAGACTCCTAAATCCACAAGGCAGCTCGCCAGCCCCTGATGCTGCTGAGCATAGGGAGCATTGCTCTCTGGGTGTGAATGGACCCTGAGCACCACTTGGCTTTGTATCCGGATGTCATTGTCTTTACTTCTCTTCTTGTTGGAATGACAGGTTAGACCCATGTCACAGACTACCTCTGTGTCCATAGCCTTCCTGAAAGCTGAGGTCAGGGAGTGAGTGGCAGGTTCCCAAAAGGAACAGATACTGGGCAGTTAAAGTATAATGGAGGTGGGGGGTTGGAGGTGGGGGGAGTTGGCATTGTAGATTCCACAATGGACGCTCCTGGTTTGAAAATACTGTTTTCATGTGCTTGGGCGGCCACTAATATTCACAGACTGTGTTGTTTCTCCTGGTGCTTGTTGTCTGTGAGAAGAGAGTCTGGTTCACGAGTCTGTCTTCCCTCAGCTGTAGTGCCTTCTCTAGCCCATGCAGCCATTCTCTCACCCCGAGAACATAGCAGTCTTGCCATGGCTTCTGTGTAGCAAATGCACTGTTTGTTTTTGTGGGGTTTAATTGAACTGTCCAGAAACTGAAGTTATCCCAACTGGGAACAAGCATTGACAGTAGGTAATAGTCACTGTACAGGTGTACTCTGAAGACCCAGAGCAGGAACAAACTCAGTCTCTCCTGCTGTATGCTGACACGTGGATTCTTTCTTTGACTCCGGCTGGGTGGGAGAAATCTCCACCATCAAGCCATCTATCAGCCCTGCAGCCGACTCTGCTGGGTATCCCTCAGTTAATTCACATCTCACACTGTCTCCCTGCCCGAAGGGAGCATCAAGACCTTGAGGCTGAGAGTTTCCTTGCACCAGGGTAGCCCCTCTTGCAGGTTATGGGGCAGGGCCTCTAGAGCTCAACTCTCCAATTACAGAGTGTGGTTCCCCTGATCCTGTCTTTGAGTTTGGTTAATTTACTAGAGTACCTCACAATTGGGAAAACACTCCCTTTTGTTGATTACATTTGCCAGTTCATCGTAAAGTGTATTTTAAAATTTAAAAGATGAAGGCAGTGAAGTGCTGAATAGAGGGCAATCTGAAGGAACCTTCAGTCCTGGGCCATGTCAGCCCTCTTAGCACATGGCTGGGTGTTTCTCATTTTCCTGTATGCTAGGCATCTAGAGTCACTTCAAACTCTGTTCTTTTAGGTTTTTATTAAAGCTTTTGCATAAACATACTTGGATCCTGGACTGTAGAAGTGTGATGGGCAAGCTTTAATCTAATGCTAACAGACTCCGGCCTGTCCGCCCAGCCCTTTTAGGCCTTTCTCTGCTACATACCCAGCGCCTCTGAAACAGGGCCTTGAGTTTGCTGCCACAGGGTAATCAGAGCTGGCCTGCCCCACAGAAAGGGGGGAAGGGAAGGGTGCCACAGGGTAATCAGAGCTGGCCTGCTCCCGCACAGAAAGGGGGGGAAGGGGAAGGGGCATTTTTAAGTTCTGTCGTCCGCCTTGGAGAAGAGATTATAGTATTACATGTAATGGTGTAATACTGTAGCATGTCCTTCCATAGAGACGTAGTTGGTGCAGCTTTCTATTTCTTAGGAAGAAAATGGAGCATGTGTAAAGGGGGCAGAAGATGAGAGAAACCGAGAGACGGACTGACTGACTCTTGTGTATGACCTGAAGTCCATAGTTATAAAGACTCAACTTTACCCCAGGTAGCCTCTGGAACCAGGGACTAAAGGCCAGATGCTCTAGTCCTTTCTGTTCCAGTCCTGAGGAAAGGATGAGGGCTGCGGGCTGGCATCCAGGAACCGAGAGCAGAGCACGTGTCTACCACTTCTCTGTCCAGCACAGCTTCACCTGTGTTTTTCCTCTCTTTTCCTCTCTCTCTCTCTCTCTCTCTCTCTCTCTCTCTCTCTCTCTTTCTTTTAAAATTAAATTTCAACAGGCATTTTACTTAAAACAAGTTATCTTCCCTCCCCTCCCCACCTCCTCAGGTTCAACGGGCAGATTTAGAGAATGAGATGCGTAGTCTTGGCGTGGACATGGATGATAAAGACAATGTAAGTCTGGAGGGGCAGTGTGGTTTCAGATGATCCGTGCTTTTGTTGTTTTGAGACGTTCATTTTTTTGCTGTGTCACCCGGCCTGCCTTCAAACTCAGTCTTTCCCTGCCTCTAGTTCTCCAGTGCTGGTGGCAGGCATGTGCTGCCAAAGCCTTCCCACAGTCAGGTCGCTTAACGATGTGGGTACCTTCCGAGAAATCTGTCACTAGGTGATCTGCTAATGTAAATGTCATGGCATGCACATGATATACGTAATGTAGCTGGTGCATATGCCTGCTGCCTCAGCTATTTGGAGTGGGAGGTTAAAACCTCAACATACATCATGTGAACTGTGGACCAAAGCCATTGCCATTGCTGCTTGTGATTGATGTTATCCAGTAAAGAACATTAGTGCACAGGATGTGCAAGAGCTGTGGCCTAAAGCACCATCTCACTCACCACAGCATGGGTGCTGGGCTGGACATTCCTGAAGCCTTGTCAGGAGACACAGGAGAGCATAGCACTGCCTCTGACCCTTAATCCCGGCTTCAGACCAGAGCCCGCTAGTATGCCGCAGTAGGCCTTCCAGAGTCTTTCACTTGGTGTGATACTGTCTTTAAGACCTTGTCTGTTTTCTCTTGTTGTTGGACTAGTTTTGATTGTTACCAAGAGCACTGTTTGTGTTCCAGGCCCACTATGCAGTCCAGGCCAGAAGATCTCGGAGTGTCACCAGGAAAAGAAAACGAGACGAGTCTGTCCCTCCCTCCTCCATAGCCCGCAGTCGCAGTCGCAGTTGCTCGAAAACGCCACGTGATGTTTCTGGTCTTCGGGATGTCAAGGTTTGTTTCTTTGATCTGGGACAAAAGAAAATAAGAACCTTCAGGGGTGTTTATAGAACCTCCAGCAAGCACCAGCCATTACTTGACCAGGGTTGTGATTAAGAGATTGGCTGTTCGTCCTATCTTCTACTTTGTAGCATCCTTTGGAGAGGAACTTGGACCAGAAGTAGTTGGATCCCCTGGATAGGTGTTCTGGCAAACCATTCTGAACCCCTTGACCTGGAGGGTAGACAGACATGGCCTCATAAAGTATGGATAGTCTAGGCTTAGGTCCCAACTGTTTGCAAAATACTAGGAAGAGGCCCCATTTCCAGTGAGGAAGTAGGCTGGGAAAACTTGGTTCATTTTCCTCACTAGGGAATTATTTTCTCTTCAAGGTGGTAGCTTGTCACTATGGTATTATTTGTAATGTCTTTTTCAAAGGTGCAATAGTTGCTTAAAATCTCACTGAAATTTCAAGAAAATTTTTTTTTTAGCATTTTGAAAATTCAAATATAAGAGAAAACCTATGTAAACTAGCAGGTTCTCTAATAGAAGGCTGAAGTTTTCATTTCAGATGTCATTTCTATCTGGAAGTCTAGGAAGTGAGTGTTGAGTTGAGGTAGTGTTTTACTATGACTCCTAGGCGGCCTGAGAGTCCAGACTGCTCCATGTTCAGCCGGGTGTAAGATTACACTATTGGTCTGTGGGTTTCAATACTGGCATTGACGTGAGTCAGACGGTTCAGACCCTGGAAGTCTGAACAGATGCTCTTATAGTCTACTAACTGTAGAAAGGTCCAAGGCGTCCTCAGGTAGTCACTGAGCTCAGATGCTCTTATAGTCTACTGACTGTAGAAAGGTCCAAGGCTTCCTCACGTAGTCACTGAGCTCAGATGCTCTTATAGTCTACTGACTGTAGAAAGGTCCAATTGAGCTCCTGCAGATAGTGTGGTGGTCTGAGAACACGGTGACTGAGACAACTGAGTCTTGATGGTTCCTTCTGGCTTTGGTAAAATGGTTCCCAGGTAATTACAATGCAGGACAGAAATGTGGTTTTCATTGTTGTGTGTTCTCCTGTGTAGATGGTGAAGAAAGCCAAGACCATGATGAAGAAAGCCCAGAAGAAGATGAATCGCCTGGGGAAGAAAGGGGAAGCAGATAGGCATGTGTTTGATATGAAGCCCAAGCACCTACTTTCTGGGAAGAGGAAAGCTGGTAAAAAGGACAGGAGATAATGTCCTCTTCAGTCGGAGTAGTTTAACTAGATCCGTGATTATTTCTGAGTGTGCGATGGTGAGTTTTATAGAATTTGGAATCAACATCTGTTAACCAAAGAAACGATGGAAATGACTTTTAAATGCTTGTTGCTGTGCTGAAAACTGGTAAAGAGGACTAAGCATGTGGTGCCGTGGCCCTGTGCAGTCAGATGTTACCTGCAGAGCGCTCTGTACTGGATGACGCGCTTCTTTCACAGCCGCGGGACTCATTTTGCAGAAAAGATGTATTGGTGTAAGGAGGCTGCTTTGGTGGGGGAAAACTGTTTTGTAGTAGATCTTTTGACACGCAAAATACCTATTTTTGTTAAGAAAGTATTCCTGCTGGGAGGTCTTACATTTAGCATGTATCAGAACTTAAACTACAATCTTAAATTATTTTCTAAACCTATAGTACAATGTATCATTGTAACTTCAACAATTTTGTCCAAAGTAAACATCCAGCAAAAACATAGTTTTGATTATTTACATTTAGTTTGATTTAATTGCAAGTCTCTTGGTAGCCAAAAGGAACAGGCAGGGAATAGGACTTTGCTTAGAGCAAAAATAGTTTTTTTTTAAAAGGGAATAAGTGCCTGGATATGTCTTCTTTCATTAACAACTGCTGGATTAGAATTGGTGTCCTAGAAAGTACAGAAACATTGATGAGAGGGATCCCAGTGTGGTGGAACTACAGCCCTGTCCACAGATCAGAAGACAGCCTTCACACTGTCAGCGCTTCCTGTCAGTGCGACCGCTTCTGACCTTTATCGGAACCCAGTGATGTACACACATATTATATTCTCTATCCTAAATTATATGGACTCTTTGAGACTTTTTTTTAAAAATAATTGTATTTGTATTGGATATTTCATGTATTTGCATTTCAAGTGTTATCCCCTTTCTCCCCTCGTCCATCCCCCCTCCCCAGCTTCTATGAGGGTGCTCCCACTCCCACCCACCCACTCCAACCTCAACACCCGAGACTTCTTTTCTTAAATTGGCTTTAGTTGTCTGATGACATTTGATATCTTGATCTATTTTTTTATGTCTAGATGATTAAAGTCTATAATCATTAGTATGACTAATAACTTGATTAAATCATAGAATTACTCATCTAACATAGTAGAAGTTCTAGACAAAGCTTTTTTTTCTTAACAGAACTTGTATTTACTTAAATTTCTGAGGCGTTAGTGAGAAAGGGTAGCTGTTCAAAACCAAACAATTAAGCAAATACAGAATGTTAGAGGTCTTGAGCTTCACTGTGTTAGGAATCTGTCCTCATTGCTGTTTCAAGAACTGGCTGTGAATGCTGGTGTTTGGTAGGTAGGCACGGGGCTACCTCTCTGCCTACCAGGCCCTTTAGCAGTGCTGGTTACTAATAGAAGAAGCTGGAATGTGGTGGGGATTCAGCAGCACCTCCTCTGAGAGAGACACTAAATAGTCTTTAATGTTAGAGGACTCATTCTGATTGTGAGCATATACTACAAAGTAAGACTAAAGACAGCACTGCAGTACTATCATAAAGACAGCCATGCAGACGGTTGGAACAGAGTAGAGTAATATCAGAAATCATTACCTAAACAGTGGACAGGAACTAACCGTGGGCAAAGGACTTTCTCCAGCAGCCACTGTGGGAAATGTATGGTTAAAGTCAGGCTCTACCTCACACCACATTAGAACATACATGTTTAAAAGCCTAAGGAGAAGAAGGACCTGCAGAACTCCAAAGCTTTAAAGAAAAGGGTAAAACCATCACAAATTGACAATTTCTTGGCTATGGCACCAGAGTAAAGAAAAGGTGAAAGTACATAAACAGGACGCCCTCGGGATTCTTGGTATCGGAGGAGACAGCCTGCGGGATGGGAGAGGAGGTCTACAAGTGGCAGGAGTATGAGCAATGCATGGTTTGTAAAGCTCAACAGAGACCAACTCAATATGGCAAGGGTCTTGAGTATATGTTTCTCCAACCGAGATAGTCAGACGTCCAGATAGCCACAGGCAGACATCTTCAGGGATGCTTTCACCTAAACACTGGGGAAATACGAATGAGCGCGAAACCACTGCTGCACACCCACCAAGCTGACCAGGTCAAACAACAGCCAAGAAGGGGGTAAGCATGGGAAACCCAGGTAATTCTTCCCTTGTAGTACCTCCCTCAGGTGCTTGGTAGAGTGCTTTCCTAAATGAAACATTCCTGGATAGACGGTCAACACACATGTGGAAACCTTACCATGCCTTGCTCCTTATCCTGCTTGCTGCTAAGGTGATCCCTCCTTGCTTGAGAAAAATAACTGACTGTATTTTCAAAAGCTATCAATCATTTTTAATTTTTTTCTAAAGATATCAGTCATCTTGTTTGTAACAATGATAGTTTAATTTCATGTTTATTCTATTCCTGGGGTTCAATACATAAAAAGAAAAATGTTTATAACCAGAAAATGTTTACTTGATCAAAGTTTTCCCTAGATCTGTCTGTGATAATATCAATAATACAGTGATCTGAAGTTAGGGTCTATTTCCAACAAGGTAAAAGTTATTGTTCACAGTGAGGAGGGCGTGATGCCTATTCTTGGTTGTCAACCGTCTACACGGGGAATTAACTAAAACCCCAAAATGGTGAGCACAACTGTGAGGGATTTTCGATTAATCTGAAGCTTAGATTCTTCCTGGGCATTCCAGCAGGGAAAATCTACTGAGTCTAAATGTTGCAGCACGACAGGAGAGATGGCAGAAAAGACATCCTGGGGTTTCGGTGTTAGAATTTGTTCCCTCCAAGTCAGCCTGTTGAACTCTGAATTCATTATAGGAATGATGACCCCTACTCAAGGAAGAATTAGGCAACATCCACTGGATGTTTTTAATTTTCAAGACAGTTGCCCAAGCTTGGTGTAGTGGCAAATGCCTTTAATCCAGCACCTGGGAGGCAGAAGTAGAGGGACCTTTGAGTGGAATGCTAGCCTGGTCTACAGTGAGTTCCAAGACAGCCAGAGCTGTATAGTGAGACACTGCCTTTGAAAAAGAAAAGAAACATACCCAGTACTATGGAGAACAGGGAGTTTTTTGATGACTGAATCTTTTAGCACAATTCTCATAATAAAGATTATGTGTTTCCATCATTATTGGTAAGTATATTCACAATAACATTTGACCAGGCAGATTTATTCGTTGATCTGTACTGACGAACATTAAGCTGCTTGCTTTTTGCCATTTAACATGTAGAAGACAGGCTTAATGTTTTGTATTGGGGGTCAGCAGTGGCCTAGGTAAAAATTCAACAGGAAGTACGTGATTAAGCTCATCAGCTCCACAAAGAGTCCTTGTGAAATTCAGAACCCGTGAAACCAACAAAGCTCTTTTTTCTTTTTTTTTTTTTTTTTTTTTTTTTTCGGAGCTGGGGACCGAACCTTAGGGGCCTTGCGCTTTGCTAGGCATGCGTCTACCACTGAGCCAACAAAGTTTATGTGAATCCCTACAGCACCACATGCTGCTGACCAGGTGAGCCTATGTAACACAAGGGACGGTGGTGTCATCACGGGGAGGTTTTAGGAGAAAAGAGATATTTTTCCATAGATGATACAGAAATATTCTAAGAGCTGGAGAGAAAAAGGAAGCAATTAAATGAAACAAAGAGCTTGAATTTTATTTAGTGCAAGCAGTTAAAGGAAATAAGAACTCTAGGTTCTGTCATACATGCCAATTTTACCCATGGGTTATTAAAGAACTTTGTTTTTTTGAGACATTTTATAATTTTATGCACACGAGTTATTTGCCTTGATCTATATGTATACCACATAGTTCATTCCAGGTACCCACAGAGGTCATAAGAGAGAGCAGTGTCCTGGAACTGGCCTTGTGCATAGTTGTGAGCTGCCATGTGTGTGCTGGACTGGAACCCTGGAGGAGCAAGTACTCTTAGCTGCTGTAATTTCCCACCCCCAATCCCTGCTTCAACCATTACTTTTCTACACCCCTCAAAGTCCATATATCTTGTCAGGCTCCACAAATGGGGACACATCCTCTAAATAAGGCCACCAAGGCAACAGGAAGTCTTCTACCATGCTTCTGAACCAAGGGGTGATCTTCTCTTCCCCACGGGCCTCCCTGTCCAGTAGCTCCTGCACATCCTCCTGGCTCATATAGCTGTAGCTTCTCACTTCCCTGGGATCTGGGTTCAGCGAAAGGTCCTTCCTCACCAACAGAAGATAGCCAATCTCATGGTCTCCCCAGACGGCATCTGACTGACACTTGTGGTATTTTCGGGCCATGAAGGTTATGTCCTTTATGGAAATCTGTTAAAGTTGTTACAGTATTAATAATAGAGAAAACGGGCATTATTAGATAGAAAACAGCTCATTTCTTTTTCCTCATTCCTTACCAGAATGCCACACAAGCACTGAAGCTTCAATTAGATGGTAGGCAAATCACAATGAAGAGAGAACCGAACCTTGGGTTTCCATTTCCTGGTCACGAGAGCTTCCTTTGTTAATTTACAGTAAGACCGTGTATACAGGACA